>NW_006921728.1:656950-659116 GCF_000298275.1 Orycteropus afer afer | reverse complement strand
CCTTTCCTTTCCCTGCCACCCCTGGTAAACTTCAAAAAATAGTTCTTTCTCTATGTAAACCTTTTCTTGTCTTTTTATGGTAGTGGTCCCATATAATATTAGTCCTTTTGTGAGTGGCTCATTTCACTCAGGCACAATGTCCTCCAGTTTCATCCATGTTATGATGTGTTTCACAAATTCATCATTATTCTTTAATGTTGCATAGTATTCCATTGTGTATATGTACCAGGTTTTTAATCCATTCATCTGTTGATAGGCATTTAGGTTGTTTCCATCTTTTAGCTATTGTGAATAATGCTGTAATAAACATGTGTGTGCAAATATTGGTTCATCTCACACCTCTTCTCTAAAATATAAAAATAGTAGTGGGATTGTTGGATCATATGCTGTATCTATTTCCAATTTTTTAAGGAAGCACCATACCATTTTCCACAGTGGTGCACTCTGTTACAATCCCACCAGCAGTGTATGAGGGCTTCCATCTCTCCACACCCTCATCAGCATTTTTTTTTTTTTCTGGTTTATCTTAACTTTGCTATTAATGATCAGGTGAGATGGTATCTCATTGTTGTTTTGATTTGCATCTCTAATGATGCAAATGACCGTGAACATTTCTTCATGTGTTTGTTAGCCACATGGTAGTTGAGGTTGCACGTCAACTTGGCTGAACCATGGTTTTGAGAGGTTTGGCAGCTAGATGTAGTTATTACCTATGATGAGATTGTAATCACCTTCACAGGGGAATCTGCTTTGAGCAGCTAAGTAGTTGCCTTCTGGGTGTCGTCTGCTTCCAGTGTATATGGGGAAGCTTTGTGGAAGATCTCTAGCTTTTTGGCACTTTTGGAGTCCGCATTTGGCCAAATCATCATCTCCAGTTCCTGGACTTGAACCAGTGGTCTGCCCTGTTGCCTGCCAATCCTGGGGATGCAACATTTTATCTGTTGGTCTTGGGTTCATCAGCATCACTGGACAGTAGCTATGTGAATCAGAAGGCTTCAGCTCCAGTGGTCCTGGAACAAGAGGCAGAGCTGAAGCCCAAGGTTGAGGGGCCTCCACCCAGCCTGTAGAGCTGGCACTCTGAATTTGGACTTCTACACTCCTAAACTGTAAGAGAATAAATTCCTGTTTGTTAAAGCCATCCATTTGTGGTATTTCTGTTAAAGCAGCACTAGAGAACTAAGAGGGAGCTCTGGTGGCATAGTGCCTAAGGGATTTAACTGCTAACCAGAAGGTTGGTGGTTCAAACCAACGAGCCACTCATCAGAAGGAAGGCTGGACAATCTACTTCCATAGTGATGTTGTTGTTGTTGTTGTTATGTACCATCGAGTCGGACCCGACTCATAGTGACCCCTCCTTGGGTTTCCGAAGCAGTATCACTATGGAAATAGATTGCCCCATCTTCCTTCCTAGGAGTGGCTGGTGGGTTTGAACCGCCAGCCTTCTAGTTAGCAGTCAAGTGCCTTAAGCACTATGCTACCAGAGCTCCATAGTGATACTGTCATGGAAATCCAAGGAGGGGTAGCTATGAGCCAGCTCCAACTCGATGCCAGTGAGTAGAGAACTAAGATACCACCTGTGATAATTGGAGCTGTTTGTCAACTTGGCTAGATCACAATTCTGTGTGGTTTAAGCAATTGTGATGTGGGTTGTTACAATGACAGGATCAGATGTATACGTTTTGAGCAGCCAATCTGTTGAAAGGGAGTTTCCCTAGGGGAAACTGGGAGTCGAACCCAGTTCTTCTGATGCTGCCTGCTTGTGCTACTGTATTCAAGCAAGTTGTGGCTTTCCTTCTTCTTTTTCTTCTTGCACTTTATTATTCCATCAATCTTTTATTATTCTTTTTTTATAATGATTTCAGTGGAAGTTTACAGAGTGAATTGGGTTTCCATTCAACAATTCATGCACATTTTATTTTGTGCTTGCAATGCCCACAATTTAACAGAGGGTTAAGCTGTGTGAGTTTAACCTTCTGGTATATATATGGACATCATAGGAAAAGAGACATTCTTCTGTGGATTGGGATTCTGTCATCCTGTCTACAACTATCTGTGAGCGAACTATCCACCATTCAGCCTGAAAATCTTGGATTCATCATTCGTTGGAGTCAACAGCCAGTATGCTGCATGTGTCAGGAAAAGCCTCCAGCTTGATGTTTGATCCAA
>NW_006921728.1:654960-655940 GCF_000298275.1 Orycteropus afer afer | reverse complement strand
GTACAGACAGAAACCTGGAGAATATGTATGGGAATGGCTACTAAGGGTGTGGGATAATGGTGCAAGGAATGTAAGATTGGATCAGTCTGAGTTTACTGATTTAGGCCCACTAAGTAGGGACTCTTTATTCAATATTTCAGCTTGAGAGGTTAAGAAAGGATCTAATAGTTTATTTGGTTGGCTTACTGAAGCATGGATTATGTGGTGGTCTACCTTAAGTCAAGTTGATGTATCAGATCTGCCTTGGTATATAATGTAGAAGAAGGTATCCAGAGGCTTAGGGAAATTGGTCTGTTAGAACGGATCTATCAGATTAGTAGACCCCTAGAGCCAGAAATGGAGAGCCCAGAAGACACTTCTTTCACCGTACAATGAGGGATAAATTTGTGAAGGGAGCTCCAGCATCCTTGAAGACTGCTGTGATTGTTATTTTATGTAAACCTGATTTGACAGTGGAAACTGCCTAATTGAACTAAGATACTTACCTATGATGGGGCTGATTGGACCCCATGGTAGTAGGGGCCAAGTGGCAGCAGTTAGTTGACAAAGGCAAGGTGGACATGGTTACCATAATGGACAGCAGAATTGGAATAGTAATCAGAATACTCTGTGGAATTATGGCATTGGCTACTTATGCATGGCATTCCTAATAGTGAAATAAATGGCAAATATACTACATATTTACTTGATCTGTATAGACAGAAGAATTCTAGGTCACATGAACAGCAGCCTAGATTGAATATCCAGAATACAGAGTCATGCTTCTCAATAAATTCCCAGACTTAAGTCAGTTTACAGACCCACAACCCCTTGAATGAAGGGGAGGCTGGGTCCCTTTGAAGAAGAACCCCCACTATATCACCAAAAATTTATAATGTCAATCTTTCTCCAAGCCTTCCCTGAAGGGAGCTGAGGCCTTTTACAAGAGTGACTGTTCACTGGGAAAAAAGAAATAATCAGACTTTTCAGGGATTACTGGA
>NW_006921728.1:653521-654760 GCF_000298275.1 Orycteropus afer afer | reverse complement strand
AAAACAGATAGATCTTGGAGAATGACAGTAGATTATCGTAAACTTAATCAGCTGGTGACTCCAATTGCAGCTGCTGTTCCTGATGTGGTTTCATTGCTTGAGAAAATTAGCACATAACAACAATAACAACAACTTGGTACTTGGTATGCAGCTATTGATCTAGTCAATGCCTTTTTCTCGATACCAATTTCAAAAGACCATAAGAAGCTGTTTGCCTTCAGCTGGCAAGGCCAACGGTATACTTTTACAGTGCTTTCTCAGGGATATATCAACTCCCCAGCACTATGTCATAATTTAGTCCACAGGAATCTTAATCGCCTTTCCCTTCCACAAGACATTACACTGGTCCATTATATTGATGACAATATGGTGATTGGACCTAGTAAGGAAGAAGTATCAATAACTCTAGACTTATTGGTGAGGTATATTCATGCTAGAGATTGGGAAATTAACCCAAAAAAATTCAGGCACCTTCTACCTCAGTGAAATTTCTAGGGGTCTAATGGTGTGGAGCATGTTGAGATATTCCTACTAAAGTGAAGGATAAGTTATTGTATCTGGCTTCCCCCACAACTAAAAAGGAGGCATAAAACCTGGTGGGCCTCTTTGGATTTTGGAGGCAACATATCCCTCATTTGGGTGTGTTGCTTCGGCCTGTTTATCAAGTGACTCAAAAAGCTGCTAGTTTTGAGTGGGGCCCAGAACAACAGAAGGCTCTACAACAAGTTCAGGCTGCCATGCAGGCTGCTCTGCCACTTGGGCCATATGATCCGGCTGATCTAATGGTGCTTGTAGTGTCTATAGTAGATGGAGATGCTGTTTGGAGTATTTGGCAGGTCCCTATTGGTGAATCGCAATGCAGACCCTTGGGAATTTGGAGCAAAGCCCTGCTATCCTCTGCAGATAACTACTCTCCTTTTGAGAAACAGCTTTTAGCTTCTTACTGGGCTTTAGTAGAGACTGAAGGCCTAACCATGGGCCACCAAGTCACCATGAGGCCTGAGCTGCCCATCATGAACTAGGTGTTTTCTGACCCACAGAGTCATAAAGTTGGATGTGCACAGCAGCACTCCATCATTAAATGGAAGTGGTATATCACAGATACAGCTCGAGCAGGACCTGAATGCACAAGTAAGTTGCATGAGGAAGTGGCCCAAATGTCTATGGTCTCCACTCCAGTCACATTACCTTCCCTCTCCCAGTCTGCACTATGGCCTCATGAGGAGTTCCTTATGATCA
>NW_006921728.1:646856-652006 GCF_000298275.1 Orycteropus afer afer | reverse complement strand
AGCCCTGACCCTTCAGGAATGAAGGTTTGGGTCACTCCACCAGGCAAAGAACCACAACCAGCTGAGGTACTTGCTGAGGGCAAGGGAAATACAGAACGGATTGTAGAAGAAGGTAGTCTTGAATATCAGCTATGACCACGTGACCAGCTGCAGAAATGGCTACCACTGTAAACCACTCAGAGGAGGATCTAAGTAGGAGATCCTGGGCAGAGAGGGAGAACAATGTTCAACAAAACTCAAAATCATTTGGAAAAAAAACGGTGGGGGGACCAGTTTTGCTGGTCTGATAGAGCCTGATGCAACCACTGAGTCTATGGCCCCTAGCTGCCCTTCAGGTCTGGAATTGAACCCATACCTGTGGCTTCCAGCCAAACAAAAGACAGTCATATGAGGTGAACATTTAGTAGGTAGGTACATACAATCCTTGGAGAGAACAATTATGGGAGAAAGAAGAGATGTTTACATAGAGAGAGACAGCTCAGGGGGCAGGAGTGGATGGACACAGGGAAGAGATATGGAGGGATGAACACAGGGAAGGGAGGAGGGATGGACACAGGGAAGAGGTAACTATCAGGAGGAAGTGGGAGGGGAGCTGTTGCACTGGAGTAAATTGTAGTCGATGTCATGAGACAAAGTATATGTCAACTGCTCTATGGAAAGTGAATTCAATCTCATTAATTTTGTCTTTCATTGCATCAATTCTATTCCTTTGCCCTTTCAATGTGTTATCTATTTCTGACAATTTAGTATTAATCTTCTGGATTTCTATCTGTAGATTTAGAATCTTTTCTAATTTTTCATTTAATTTGTCATTTTTTTCTTGTATTTTCTTCCAAAATTCTTGGGTTTTGTCTGTGTTTTCCTTGATCTGTCTCTCAATTGTTTGAAGATACCTAAGTATAATTCTTTTGAATTCCTCATCAGGGAGTTCCAATGCTGCTTCTTCCCCAGGGATGTGATCTGGGTCTGTATCCTGCTCCCTTGTTTCCACCACTGTATCTTGCTTTTCTGTGTGGACTGTGATGATCTGTTGTCGCCGAGACATTGTGACATTGTTGTATTTACTTTGTAAACTTTCACCCAAATCACAATTAAAAAAAAAAAAAAAAAGACTAGATTTGCTGGTCTGATAGAGCCTGGTGAGACCCCTGAGACTACGGCCCCTAGTTACCCTTCAGGTCAGGAATTGAACTCACTCCTGTGACTTCCAGCCAAACAATATACAGGCATATGGGGTGAACATTTACATCAGGTAGATACACTCCTTGGAGTGATCAATCGTGGAGAACAGAAGGGCAGTGTTTGCACAGGGAGATAGGTGGGGAAGGTGGGGGTAGTGCATGGGAGAAAAGGACACAGGGAAGAGTAACTACAGGGAGGAAGTGAGAAGAGAGCTGTTACATTGTGGGGAGTTGCAGTCAACGTCATGAGACAAAATGTGTGTGAACTGCTGAATGGAAAATGAATTTGCTCTAAATTTTCACCCAAATCACAATAAAAATTAAAAAAAAAAAAATGAGGATGGAATCTGGATTGTAATTGCATTATACTTTTTACAATGCTAAGTGTTCCTAAATGAACATGATACATTTTTCCATTTATATGGGTCTCTTGGTTTCTTACAGTATTGCTTTGTAGTTTTGTGGGGGGTTTTTTTGTGTGTGTATAGCTCTTTTGTGTCTCTGGTTAGATTTTTTTCCTAAATACTTCATCTTTTGGGTGGTTATTGCAAATAGTATTGTTTTTCTTTTCAGAATTCTTTTTGTTAGAGGATTCAACTGATTTTTTATGTTGATCTTGTACTCTTCTACTTCGCTGAATCATTCTATTACTTTTAGTTTTCTTGCTGAGTCCCTAGGATTTTCCACGTATACAATTGTATCATCTGCAAATAGAGAGAGTTTTACTTCTTTTTTGCCAATTTTGTTGTTGTTAGGTGCCGTCGAGTCGTGTCTGACTCATAGTGACCCTATATGCACAGCAGAACAAAACACCGCCCAGTCCCACACCAGCTCCAAGAACCTTGCTATACTTGAGCCCATCGCCACAGCCACTGTGTCAATCTATCTCATTGAAGGCCTTTCCCTCTTTCATCGACCCTCCACCTTACCAAGCATGATATCCTTCTCCAGGGAATGGTCCCTTCTGATAACATGACCAAAGTAGGTGAGACAAAGTCTGGCCATTCTTGCTTCCAAGGAGAATTTCGGCTGCACTTCCTCCAGGACAGATCTGTTAGTTCTTTTAGCAGTCTATGGTACTTTTAGAACCACAATTCAAAAGCATCAATTCTTCTTCGGTCTTCCTTATTCACTGTCCAGCTTTCACATGCATATGAGGCGATTGAAAATATCATGGCTTTTGTCAGGTGCATCTTAGTTCTCAAGGAGACATCTTTGCTTCTCAGCATTTGAAAGAGGTCCTTTGCAACTGACTTGCCCAGTGCTATATGTCGTCTAATGCCAATTTAGATACCTTTAATTTCCCTTTCTATCCTATTGCTCTAGCTAGAATTTCCAATAAAATGCTTAATAGGAGTGGTGATACAGAGCATCCTTGTCTGCCTCCTATTTGCAAGGGGAATGTTATCAGTCTCTCTCCACTGAGAATAATGTTGGCCATTGGTTTTGTGTATATGCCCTTAATTATGTTGACGACTTACCCTCCTATTCCTATTTTGCTGTGTGTTTATCAAGAATGGGTGTTCCGAGTTTACTAAATGTCTTTTCTGCATCAATTGATATGATCATGTGGTTCTTTGCCAACGTTTTATTTATGTGATGGATTACATTGATTGTTTTTCTAATGTTGAACCATCTTTGCATAATTGGAATGAATTCCACTTGGTCATGATGTATTATTGCTTTGATTTGTTGTTAGATTCTGTTGGCTACAATTGTGTTGAGAATTTCTGTATCAATGTTTATGAGGGGTATTGGTCTATAATTTTATTTAGCAATGTCTTTGCCTGGTTTTGGTATCAGGGTTATTCTTGCTTCATAGAATGAGTTCAAGAGTTTTCCATCCTTTTCTACACTCTGAAATAGTTGAGTAGAATTGGTATCAGCTATTCCCTGAATGTTTGGTAGAATGTGCTAGTGAAGCTGTCTAGGCCAGGACTTTTTTTTTGTTGGGTGTTTTTTTAATGACATCTCCAATTTCTTCTTTTATGATGAGTCTATTCAAATTTTCTACCCCAGATTGTGCTAGTTTGGGTAAGTAGTGTGTTTCTAGAAATTTGTCCATTTCTTCCAGGTTTTCAAATTTTTTGGAGTATAGTTTTTCAGAGATTTCTGTTACTATCTTTTTTATTTAAGTTGTTTCTCTTTAGGAGCTCTGGTAGCGTAGTGCCTAAAACATTTGACTGCTAACCAGAAGGCTGGCGGTCCAAATCCACCAGCCACTCCTTGAAAGTTGGGCAATCTACTTCCATTGTGATACTGATTCAGAAGCCCAAGGAGGGGTCACTATGAGTCAGACCCGACTCAATAGCAGTGAGTTTGGCTTCTTTTAAAATTTTATTTCTTATTTGTGCTATTTGCATCTTCTCCTTTTCCTTTGTTAAATTTCCCAGAGGTTGTTTATTAATCCTTTTATTGATCTTTTCAAAGAAGCAACTTTTAGTTTTGTGGATTCTTCCTATTGTTTCTCTGTTTCATTTATTTCTGCTTGGCTCTTTATTCTTTCCTTTCTTCTGGTGACTGTGCCTAATTTTTGGAGATGTGGCTGGGGTTAAAGTGTTGATTTTGGTTCTTTCTTCTTTTTTGGTGTGTGTAATTATTGCTATAAATTGTCCTCTAAACACTGCTTTTGCTGTGTCCTAAAGATTTTGGTATGATGTGTTTTCCTTCTCGTTTATTCGAGGAATTTTTTTCCATCAATTGCCCAGCAGTTTTTAAGCAGGTGTTGTTCAGTCTCCATGGTTTTTTTTCCCCTTGATCATCTGATGTTGATTTCTAATTTTATAGCACTCTGATCTGAGACAATGCTTTGTACTATTTTGATGTTTTCAAATTTATTGAACCTTGCTTTGTGGTCTAACATATGATCTATTCTGGAGGAAATTCCATGTCTGCTGGAAAAGAATGTATATTGTGCTGTTCTTGTTGGGTGGAGTGTTCTGTATATGTCTATGAGGTCTAGTTGGTTGACTGTGTTGCTCAGATCTTCTATATTTTTGTTACTCTTCTTTCTAGTTCTGTCCTTCATCATCTGCTATTGTGGCATTGTCTATTTCTCTTTTCAATTCTGTTAATTCTGATTTATGTAATTTGAGGCATTTTCATTAGGTGTGTAGATATTCATTATGGCTATTTCCTCTTGTTGGATTGACACTTTAATTATAATATAATTTCCTTCTTTGTCTCTTTTGCTGGTTTTTGTATTGAAGCCTCTCTCATCAGAAATTAATATTGCCAAAATTAATTTTTTGTTGTCATTTGCTTGATATATGTTTTTCTACCCTTTGATTTTTAGCTTAATTTTGTCTCTGTGTCTAAGGTGTGTCTCCTGTAGACAGCATATTGATTAGTCATGTTTTCTTATCCATTCTGTTACTGTCTGTCTCTTGACTGGTACATTTAATCCATTTACATTCAGTGTAACAATAGGTATGAATTTACAGCTGTTGTTTTGTGGTATGTGTGTGTATTTTGCATGTGTGTATGTGTACGTGGTGTTGATGCTTTCTTTGTTCAATATATTTTCTGTGCTGAGTTCATTTTGTTTACAATTTTTTTTTTAAATAATTTCCTTCATTGTTATTGTTTTGGTGTTTACTGAGACTTATTATTTTCTTCTTTTTTATTTCCAAAAAAAAAAAAACTCACTGCCATTGAAGCTGTTCTGACTCATAGCAATCCCTCCTTGGGTTTCTAATGCAGTATTTCTATGGAAGTAGGTTGCCCAGTCTTCCTTCCAAGGAGTGGCTGTGGGTTTGAACCACCAGACTTCTGGTTACCAGTCAAATGCCTTAGGCACTACACCACCAGTTTATTTATTTTCCTTAAGATTTCTCTGTAATTTATTATCTTCCCAAGTTTAAAATAGTCAATTCCATCTTGATATCATCTTGACTTCTCCATTTGGAATTTCTGTAAGTACATCATTTATTCCCTCTTTTTCTTTGCTGTTATCATCTTTTACACATT
>NW_006921728.1:643291-644575 GCF_000298275.1 Orycteropus afer afer | reverse complement strand
CAGGTGGTGGCCGATCCAGTCTGTGAGATCCAAAAGAAAAAGGCATGGGCAAAGGAAGACAAAGAAGGAAATGTTAAAAAGAAAAGAACAGCAGAGGTGAAGGAGGAAGAATTAAGTAGAAAGACAAAAAGAAAAAAAAAAAAGCAGCACAGCACAGGCAGTTCAGGAGGATGACCACCACTGGGTGGTTGAGGGTGAGGGTGAGGGTGACTGCAACTCTGATTGTGCAAGGTAAGGGGGGGAGGCCACACCTTGCTGGTCACCCAGTACTCAATGTGGGTGCTGGTGCAGTCCTGGGCAAGTGGAGTCAGTTATCTGGTTTCTGCTCTGATCAGAATACTACTTGCAATAATTCAAAATGGTCGTGCTGTCCAGTTGGTAGTTTACCATTCCTTGTTCATGGTTTTCATTCAGTCTCTTCCTCTCATCTGTATTTGATCTACTTCTTTATCCTTTCCTTTGAAGTTCTGGATTCCAGATTGTCATCAGTATCCATTTCACTTTGTTTCTCAAGTCTTTGTTAAAGAGGGCCTGGATAGTGTATCCGCCTAGTTTATCATCTTGGATCCTTCCCCTACTTCATTCTTGACCCTGAATTTCATAATCCATTAAGCCAGATTATTATTCAAAGCAAACCCTCAAAAGAAAATATGTGTCTTGATTGCACATACAACAATTTAGAAATATGCTGTTGTTCAAGCCTCTGCTAAGGGCAAGCTGTATGCCCAATTCTACACAAAGCCATCCAGAAACAGAAAAGTGGAAGAAGTTTATCTGAGTAAACAAAATAGGCCTGCATAAAACTGAGCAATTCTAGTGCTGTGTAATCACACCACCAAAAAGCCAGTTGCTGTCTAGTCAGTTTCAACTCATGGCAACCCCATGTGTGTAAGATTAGAACTGTGTTCCATAGGGTTTTCAGTGGTTGCTTTTTTGTAAGTAGATAAGGTCTTTTTTTTTTTTTAGGTGCCTCTGGGTGAACTCAAACCTCTAGCCGTTCAGTTAGCAGCCTACCTTATCAACCATTTACACCAACCGGGACTCTGTATTCAAACCACCACCACTTAAAACATTTCACAGGTATGGCCTATCCATAGTGCAATCTGGAGACAATAGTGTTTTGTTTGTTGGCAAAGGAAAATTAACCTTTTAGTTTGCAGTGTATCTGCAAATGCAATATGTAGTATAACTCCATTTAGTGCTGGAGATTCATTGTAGAAAATGAGTAAATTAAGAGAATCAGCAGAGACCTTATGGAGAAACAGCTCCAAAATTATGTTTATT
>NW_006921728.1:638368-642100 GCF_000298275.1 Orycteropus afer afer | reverse complement strand
CCGAGGCAGTATCACTATGGAAGTAGATTGCCCCATCTTCCTTCCAAGGAGTGGCTGGTGGGTTGGAACTGCTAGCCTTCTGGTTAGCAGTCAAGTGCCTTAGGCACTATGCTACCAGAGCTCCCCAAGGAAATATTAGAATCTGGTTATATTGGGAAGAAGAAGACTCAGTCATCACATGTTTGCTATGTTAATAATTCAGAAATAATAAAATATCTTTTAATCAACAAACCAAGCCCTAATCAGAAATAAATGCTGATTTTCAAGGGTAAGCAAAGCAGAAAGATCTACCCTCTCCTGCTCCTGGTCTCTTCCTGGCAGAAGAGAGTAGAAAGAACCAATAGTGAACAGAAGATATTTGGCTGGTGCTGCTGTAATTATTATCATGAGTACTGACTTCCATCACATTGGAATAATGGACTGACTTACCCACCTGATTGAAGCTGCTTTGGATGTCCAAAAGCCATCAGGAAACTGAGTAGGGGGAAAAAAAAAAGGTCTATTGTATTTTTGGGGTTTCTTAACTATAACCAAGAGACTTTTGGCTTGTATTGTACATACAAATGAGACTGGGATTCCATGTCTGCCCCTCTAAAGGGGAAAAAGAGGAGGGGGGAGAATGAGAGGCAGGTCACTCGTTTTTGCCTCTCTGACAGAACGTGACATTTATCCTTACCACTCTGTCAAATGCCTGAAATTCTCGTGTCTTTACAAAATATTTTTCTATTTAGTTGAACAGGCAGCACAACTGCAATACGTCTGCTCTCTGTGACTGCCTTTCACAGCCTTTGCTTTCACGAGACTTAGATGAGGTTTGGGTGATTCATGGCGCTTAAACTTCTCCAGAGCACTTTTTCAATTGGAAAATTCTCCTAAACTGAATGCATCATCAGCATGGCTGTCCATGCATAAAAGAACTACAAGCAAAACAATGAGCACCATTTTTTAAAACCTACGCTTAAGCCAAGAAAAACAGTTATATCACAAAATGTTAAAAGACCTTATTTTTCAGTTTCCAGGAATCTTTCATGGAGAACATGGCCTATCTTAGTCTTAAAGCCTTTATTCTAAACTTTCTAAATTGCAAATAAAAGAAATAGTTTATATTCAGTTTAGGTTGTTTTGGAGTTATTAACATGATACATAGCAACATAAGTAATGCCACCTGGTATATTTACATAGAACTGATTCTCTCACCCACATTAATTCTTTTCTTCATTCTTTGATAAAATGCTTAGAAATTTTTTTGTACTTTAGGTGATTTGCTTATTATATTTTTTTCAGTCCATTAAATAAAAAGACAGTTCTTATGTTTTAAGATATACAATAGCCTTTTGTGAAAATATGCCTTGTGAATCCAGAATCCTACATGGAAATTCACAATAAAATATTTGTCTGTATTTTTGATCCATAGATCAGCACTGATTGATGGGAATGAGAATGGTTAGTGGGAAGAGTGCCCTAGTAGTGTCAATACTGACTCAGTTTCCCCAAAATGGGCATCATAGAAGTTTTCCATCCCACGTATCAAAGATTTATTCTTTTATTTAACAAGTAATTGTTCTGTACCACTGTAAGTCAGGAACAGCAGCAGAAGTTACTGGATAAGAGGAAAAGCTGTAGGTTTTGATCCCAGCTCCATAGCTTGCTATTTATCAACATAGACACATTTCTTCTTCTGTAAATTGGCATACATCTCCCAAGGTGCAAGGATTAAATGACTAAAACTTATCAGTCTGTGCCTGGCACACATAGTAAGCACTCAATAAATGTTACTCATTATCAATATTGTTTTTACTGGGTATAAGAGATACTGCCAACTCAATGGCAACTAACAATAGCAGTAAGAGATATAAAGGTAAAGATGCTTAATCCTTGTGCTCAGGAAACTTACAATCTAATGTGAGATGGGTATATGAACAAAGGAAATTAATCACAAAATTTCTACAGGAGAAAGCTATGTAAGAATGACTTGAATATAGATGAGTTCTTCGTTTGCTGAGATCAGCTTGAGTAGTTAAAGCTACTTGATTCTTCCAGTTATATTTGAAATCACAGGGTTAAATATATTCTGTTGTATTGCGTGTCTTCTTGCAAAATAAACATTTTTTCACCCCAATAACACTTTGAAAATTTTTATAATAGGATTTGAAGTCAGAACATGATGTATAAGTTAGAATTCTTCCTGTAATATGAAAAAGAAATCTCAAATTCACTTAATTAAAAAGAGAATTTATCGCCTCATGTTACTGAGAAATCAGAGTCCAGCTGGCTTGACAAGATCGGTGTCATTTTATCTCTTCTGTTTCCTCCTCTCTCCTTTTCTTAAGCCTGAAACCAGCTGCCATCAAATCAGCTCTGACTCATGACGACCCATGTGTTGCAAAGTAGAACTGTGCTCCATAGGGTCTTCAATCCAGAACCTTTAGGAAGCAGATCTCTGGGACTTTCTTCCGAAACACCTCTGGTCAGGTTCAAACCACCGACCTTTTGGTTAGTAGCTGAGCACTTAACCATTGTGCCATCTATGAATTCCCTCCTCTTATTCCCTCTTTATTCTATGTGTGCTTCATTCTCAGGTATGATCTCCAGCATGGGTTCACACCAGCAACCTCCAGGCTCCTTCTACAAAATGGTCCACACCTCACTGAGTAACCCCAGAATAAACAGGACTTCTCTTCTCCACTGGCTCCAGTGGGGGTGGGGGGGATGTGTGACTCATTAGCTCAATTTGGGTTGCGTGTTCATTCCTAAACCAGTAGAAGGATGAATTATTCCAGCTGACTAGACTTTGGCCACATACACACTTTGGAGTCAATGCATGAGGTCATTCCCATTAGAACCACTTGAAGTGAGAATAAGGCACGGGCAATTTCCACAGGGAAAAAGAATGACAAATTCTGTAATTAGCAGGAAGGTTCAAGACCCAGCTATAACCTTAATAGCTGTGTAAACTTTGGAAGTGACATAATGTTCCTGAATTTCAGTTCCCTCATCTGGAAAATATATGTATTGAAATAAATGAACTCTATTGCTATTCTATCTTTAGCGTTCTCTAGTCTATTGTCCTACTTTTCTAGGAAAATGGCTAGTATATGGCATGTTGAGGGACATTTGATCCTTGGAAATAAATTGTTCTATATGAAGTAGTTTTTATGAATTTCCCAAAATGAACTGTAAGCATGGAAGAATAAAGACAAAATGGAGTCAGACTTAGGTCTCAGGGCACAACTCCTTCTTGGTAATGTCTCAAAAACCTCAAACCAAATTCACTGCCATCGAGTCAATTCTGATTCATAGCAACCCCCATTGGATTTCCAAGGCTGTAAAACTTCACAGAAGCAGACTGCCTCATCTTTCTTCCACGGAGTGGCTGGTTGAAACCACCAATCTTTTGGTTAGCTGCCAAATGCCTTAACCACTACACCACCAGAGCTTCTTTGGTAATGTCTAGGCACTAGTTAAATCTGACTCAATTCATTATATATTAGTCTCTCCTCTCAAGGACCTGCCTCAAAAGAACACTATCAAAATATTTATTTGGTCAGTTTTCCAATCTGGTACATTGGTCTTCATATGCCATTGCCTTTAAAGGACCTCAAAAGATAAGGAAAATTGGGTTATTTATCAATCCTATTTCACAAAGAAAGAAACCGAAACACAGAATTTAAGTTGTTGACTAAAGTGATATAATAGCTTTAGTTAGTTAAACTCAAATTATAACACAAAAAA
>NW_006921728.1:634559-637713 GCF_000298275.1 Orycteropus afer afer | reverse complement strand
TTGAACTTCCAGCCTTCTGGTTAGCAGTCAAATGCCTTAGGCACTATGCCACTGAAATTAAAAGCCATTGCAGTCCTCCACTAAAGCTGAAGGCTTATCACATTCAGTGGCCATTATTTATTTTTTATTGTGATTTGGGTGAAAGTTTCCAATGGCCATTTAAATAACTGTATCTGAGCTAATTTAATCAAAGATTTCCTGAGCCACACTATAATAAATCTGAATATACAGTTAATCTTGGATAGTCCCCAAATATTATAGCTTTCAGGAGCTCTACAAATTGTGTGACCCATCTTAGATTGGCCCTAGGTTTGGGGAAGTTGCTCCTATCTTTGGAAAGGTATTGCCTTATGTGTATCCAGGATTGACCTTGACTTACCAGTCATGTTGTTGTTGTTAGGTGCCATCAAGTTGGCTCCAACTCATAGCAACCATACGTACAACAGAATGAAACATTGTCCGGTCCTGTGCCAGCCTTGCAATCTTTGCTATACCTGAGCCCGCTGTTGCAGTCAGTATGTCAATCCATCTTGTTGAGGGCCTTCCACTTTCCCAAGCATGATATCCTTCTCCAGTCACAGTTATAGCTATAGGGCAAGAGAAAGCCTCTTAAAGTCAAAATATCATTGCATATTAAAGTAAAGTACTTGAAAATCTACTTTCTACTTTTAAGAGATTTATTCCTTCAGGTTAAATATTGGTCTTTCTATGCAATCATCTTTAAAATACCTCAAAAGGTGAAATCAGTTAAGTCGTTTACACCTGGAATAAATAAATGAATCAGAGGATTATCCTCAGAAATAAGAGATTCCCAAGAGCTATTTGAGAATCTCAAGTATCCAAGTATTTAGGAAGAGGAATGTGACAAAGGGAAAAATGGCAAATTCTGGTAAAAGTTCTCAAATCAGTATTCTTTATGTAAATTTCCATCATCTACAACTCTATCTTCTATACAAAATATGTTTAGCTGGGGCACAACCACATTTTACTGCTTTAGTTAGACACATCCAGGACTAATACAAGACTAACAATACATATTTTCCAGGTTTTTGTATTTGATAGTATTTATTTCTCTTATTTATTTTAGTAGACAGGCAGAGGGTTTATCTTTTAACATAGCTCACGGGTCTTTGGCTCACAAGTAAGGTAATATTCAAATTCTGGCAAAATCTAGCCACCATTTTATTTTGCTTGTCCTGAAGCTATTTGATTTGAACAGGCCTGTGGAGGATAGATTCATTTTAGAGAATTTTCTCCTCCTTCCCCATCTGATAGTAAACATAGCTTAAAAGAATATTCTCAAAAGAATTAAAAACAGACATGTTTGACATTTAAAAATAATAATAATAAGGAAAAGAAGTGGTATTTAATTTCTGTAAGATGTCCAGACATCATCAAGACGTCATCAAGACGTCCAGGTATCTAAGAATAATCACTTCCTTCCACAGAAATCTCAGGTGAAAGTACAAATAGATACGGAAATTTGGCGATGTCCCTTAGCCCATTTGTGCCTGTCTGGGTTCCCACTTTAAAATAAGAATAATAATATTTAGGTATTAGAGTTGTACTGAGAAGGCATGTAATAATATTCGTGAATAAAGCCCCATGAAAACATAACTTGTTGTCCCAATATTATTCAGCACTTAAACACATACTTGCTGAGTGTCCACTGTATGCCAGGTACCATGTTATGCAATGGAAATCTAACAGTAAATATGACATGTTGTTGTTGTTATGTGCCGTCGAGTTGGCCCCGACTCATAGCAACCCCCCCTTGGGTTTCAGGGGCGGTATCACTACGGAAGTAGATTGCCCAACCTTCCTTCCGAGGAGTGGCTGGTGGGTTTGAACCGCCAGGCTCCTGGTTAGCAGGCAAGTGCCTTAGGCACTATGCTACCAGAGCTCCCAAATATGACATAGTCCCTACATTAAAGATCTTACAGTCTAATAAGGAAAATAAATAATGGTTTGCTGCAATGTGGTAGATTAAGTGCTTTTGTGGAGGAGTGTGCAGGGTTCCCTGGGGCCAGTTGTACACATGGGCAACTAACACACCCTTGAGGAAGTGGGTGATGTGCAGTAAAAGATCTCAGAAGACTGGATGGAGCAGGGAGAATGTGGACATCACAGACAGAGGAAATAGACACAATACCCTGAGGCCAGAGAGAATATGGAAACTGTGGAAGACTGCAAGTATGCTGAAGAGGAGTGTGGACCTGAGATAAAAATCTGGTGAGGCCATGCCAGGATGATTCTTTATGACACTTGAGAGTGTCTCCTAGGGGCAATGGGAGACACTGAAGGAGATACTGAAGGGTTCTAAGGAAAAATAAAAAAGGCTGAAATGGAGAGAATAAAACTTGCAGGTTTGGGAAATACTAAGGAGATAGGTAAGACAGGACTTGCTCACTCCCCAAGTATTTATTGTATGTTTTAAATCAGAAATGATGAAACTGCTCTTAATTCACAAATTATATGAATAAAGGAAAGGAAAGTTAATCCTTGTCAGGCATGTTTCTAAGAAGGTGAATTTTTTCTTGATATTTTGGCTTTTAAATTGCACTTTGTAAGTTTACTTATATTTCCAAAGTACTAATATTTCTCAATGCATGCAATCTTGAGATGTTTCTAACACCATCTCATCTTCCTATAGTAAGCAAGATCTCTAAAGCTTTCACTAGACAGCTTTATGACTCAAAGCTATAACTCTTTGAAGTTATTCCATTTGCCATTCCAAATGAAATTCAAGTAGTTATTTCCTGCTCAACCTTCATTTTAACAGCTTAACAACACTTTTTCCAGGAAGCCTTCCTTGAGCTCCTACCTACCCTATCTCAGTTAAGAGACTTTTCCAAGTACATTCAAAGCCTTTGCCCTTCCTCTATTATAGCCCTTACCTCACTATATAATAATTGCCTGTCACTCACCACAAGCATGTTTGGCATGTTTATTATTATTATGGAAATACTTGTTACAATATCTGTCTCTTAGTAAGAACTCAGTAATCTTTGATTGAATAACCAAACACATGCATAAACAGATAGCTGCTGAAAGAAATCACTTGATGGCAGTGAGAGTTTTTAGACTGAAAGAACAGTTGCTAATGAATTTCCATGCCACAATTTCCAAATACATATCAGTGCCTACTATGTGT
>NW_006921728.1:632926-634164 GCF_000298275.1 Orycteropus afer afer | reverse complement strand
TATATATATAAATATATGAACATTTAGTCAGCCCATGAAAGTGAGGTTACCCACATGCACTGGATAGAGCAGAACCACAAATCGTGAGTTCATTTTTACTCTACTCTTACAAATTTATGAAGAAATTAAAGATTTTTACCAACTTATGCAGTATGAAATTGATCAAACATGCAATCAAGATACATAGATAATTATTGCTGACTGGAATGCAAAAGCTGGAAACAAAGAAGAAGAATCAGTAATTGGAAAATACGGCCTTCACGATAGAAATGCAGCTGGAGATACCATGATAGAATTTTGTAAGACCAACAATTTATTCATTGCAAATACTTTTTCTCAACAACATAAAAGGTGACTATATAAGTGGACCTCACCACACAGAATACACAGGAAACAGATTGACTACCTCTGTGAAAAAAGAAGATGGAGAAGCTCAGTAATGTCAGTCAGAATGAGGCCAGGGACCGACTGTGAAATAGAACATCAAATGCTCATACGCAAGTTCAAGGTGAAGATGAAGAAAATTAAAACAAGTTCACAAGAGCCAAAATACAATCATTAGTATATCTCACCTTAATTTAGAGACCATCTCAAGAATAGATTTGACACAATGAATGAACGCTTATGACTGAAGACCAGATGAGTTGTGGAATGACATCAAGGACATCACACATGACGAACAAAAACAAAGGTTGTTAAGAAGATAGGAAAGACTAAAGAAAGAAAAGACTAAAGTGGATGTCAGAAGAGACTCTAAAATTTGCTCTTGAATATGGAATAGCTAAAGTGAAAGAAATGATGAAGTAAAAGAACTGAACAGAAGATTTCAACATGGAGCTCAAAAAGACAAAGAAACATATTATAATGAAATGTGTGAAGACCTGGAATTAGAAAACTAAAAGAGAAGAACAAGCTTGGCATTTTTCAAGCTGGAAGGACTAAGAAAAAAAAAAACTTGAGTTGCAATCTGAAAGGATTCTATGGGTGAAATATTGAACGACACAGGAAACATCAAAAGAAGATGGAAAGCGGGCCAATGATAAAAAAAAAAACCACCAAGAAGAGCTGGAATAACCCTTGACTGCTCTTCACAAACAGTTAACAGAGATCTAAATACAATAATGTCATGATGCCTCAGAAATGACAGACCATCACAGTCCACACAAAGAAGGAGGATAAAGTGGTAGAAACAAGGGAGCAGGATACAGACCCAGAACACATCCCTGAGGAAGAAGCAG
>NW_006921728.1:615403-630266 GCF_000298275.1 Orycteropus afer afer | reverse complement strand
GATGGACACTGGGAAGAGGTAACTATGGGGAGGAAGTGGAGGGGAGCTGCTGCATTGTGGTAAACTGTGGTCAATGTCATGAGACAAAGTATATGTATACTGCTGTATGGAAAGTGAATTTGCTCTGTAAATCTTCACCCAAATGACAATAAATAAATAAGAAAAAAGAAAAAAGAAGATGGAAGGAATACATAGAGTCACTGTACCAAAAAGAATTGGTCGACATTCAACCATTTCAGGAGGTAGCACATGATCAAGAACGTATGGTATCAAAGGAAGAAGTCCAAGCTACCCTGAAGACACTGGAGAAAAACAATGCTCCAGGAACTGATTGAATAATAATTAAGATGTTTCAACAAACAGATACAAAGCTGGAAGTGCTCACTGGACTATATCAAGAAATTTGGAAGATAGCTACCTGGTCAACTGACTGGAAGAGATCCATATTTGTGCTCATTTCAAAGAAAGATGATCCAACAACATGTGGAAATTATCAAACAATGTCACTAAAATCACATTCAAGTACAATTTTGCTGAGAGTAATTGAAAAATGATTGCAGTAGAATATCAACAGGGAACTACCAGAAATTCGAACCAGATTCAAAAGAGAACATGAAATAAGGGATATCATTGCTGATGTCAAATAGATCTTGACTGAAAACAGAGAATATCAGAAAGATGTTTATCTGTGTTATATTGAGTAAACAAAGGCATTTGACTGTGTGGATAATAACAAATTATGGATAACTTTGTGAAGAACAGGAATTCCAGAACACTTAATTGTGCTCATGAGGAACCTGTACATACTAAGAAGCAATTGTTCAAACAGAAAAAGGGGATACTGCATAATTTAAAATAAGGAAAAGTGTGTGTCAAGGTTGTATCCTGTTCCCATACTTATTCAGTCTGTATGCTAAGCAAATAATCTGAGAAGTTGGACTATATGAAGAAGAATGTGACATCAGGATTAGATGAAGACTCATTAACAATCTGTGATATGCAGATGACACAATCTTGCTCACTGACAGTGAAAAGGATTTGAAACTCTTGTTGATGAAGAACAAAGACTACAGCCTTCAGTATGGATTATACCTCAACATAAAGAAAACAAAAATCCTCACAACTCAACTAATAAGCAACATCACAATAAATGAAGAAGAGATTGAAGTTGTCAAAGATTTTCTTTTACTTGGATCCACAATCAACACTCATGGAAGCAACAGTCAAGAAATCAAAAGACATATTGCACTGGGCAAATCTGCTGCAAAAGACCTCTTAAAAGTGTTAAAAAGCAAAGTGTCACTTTGAAGTCTAAGGTGCACCTGACCCAAGCCATGGTATTTTCAATGGCTTCCATGCATGTAAAAGCTGGGCAATGAATAAGGAAGACCAAAGAAGAATTGATGCCTTTGAATTATGGTGTTAGCAAAAAATATCAAATACCACAGACTGCCAGAAGGATGAACAAGTCTGTCTTTAGAAGAAGTGCAACCAGAATGCTCCTTAGAAGTGAGGATGATGAGTCTTCATCTCATGTACTTTGAACATGTTATCAGGAGGAACCAATGTTTGAAGAAGGACATGATAGAGGGTCGCTGCTGAAAAAGATGAAGATTCTCAAAGAGATAAATTGACACAGTGGCTGCAACAATGGGCTCAAACATAGCAGCAAATGTGAGGATGACACAGGACCAGGCAGTGTTTCATTCTGTTGTACATAGGGTCACTAGGAGTTGGAACCAACTGGATAGCTTCTAACAACTTACAATGATATCACCATGAAACCTTTTTGCTGTTTGTTTCAGACTATTTCTGGATTCTGTCGTTAGCACAGTTCTCACCTGTTATATTGATTACAAGGATCACTTATGGACCAATCTTAATCTCATATAATGAGACACAATAGGATTAAGATGATGACTGCTGAAGTAAAGCAGGGGTTGTGAGCCTGAAGAGTGGGTGTGAAAAAAGCAAATGAGTGTTTATTGGTCCACAGAGGAGCATGGTTATGAAGGAAAGAAAATAGAGCACCGGCTAGATTGCAATTAGGGAGGATGAGGGTAATATTTTAAATTAGCTGATACTTGAGCACATTTGTGGGCTATAAATAAAGCGTCAGTGAAGAGAGAGTGATTGGAAATACACTAGAGAGTGGGGAAATAGATAGAGAATGGTTCAGGAGGCTACAGGAGGAGAAAAGAGAGGACAAACCTGGATAGTTATCTACCCTGGAAGAGCAGAGGGAATCAGAGAATACTGTCTGATACCACACCTTAGCAAGGCTTAGAGAAGAGTCATCTATGGTAGTAGCCAAAGGTTTCATAGACCCTTGAGGGGGTTAAAGAATTATTAGAAGGGGTACAGCAACCCAGAGGCGAGCTAAACATTATAAGCTGATGGAATAAATATCTTCTCCTACCATTACCATTTTCTTAAGTACATAAATGCTGTTGTGAATAATAAAACACAAATTCAAAGGATAGTGAATTGGTTCTAAAAATATTATATGTATTTCCATTACTTACTTTGATTATTTTACATTAAAAGAGGGTCACTGTTGGAACATTACTTGGCCATAGAGAGAAATGAAGTCTTGATACATGCTACAACATGGATAAACTTTTTAAAATGTTATGTTTAGTGAAAGATGTCAGTTACAAAAGGACAAATATTGTGTGATCCCACATATATGAAATATCTGTAACAGGCAAGTGTGTAGAGACGAAAGTTTATTAGTGGTTACCAGGGGCCGACTCGATGGCAAATAACAACAACAACAACAACAGGGGCAGAAGGAAGGGGGAGAGAGAGAATCATTCCTTAGGAGGCATTGATCTTTTGTTAAGGATGATTGAAAAATTTGAGAATGGATGAGCATGATGGTTGAATAACATGAATACAATGCCTCTGAATACCCAGTATCATTTAAAAGAGCAAGCCTATTCTTTGTCTCAATGTCTTCTCCTTCTGAAGATAAAATCTGCTCCAGCATCAGAAGGAAGGGATCTGTAGCTTAGTGTGGGCACAGTCCTTCTCTGTCCTTCCTAAAGTATGTGTCAATCTCAACTTCTAAAATTCTGCTGCAAGAGCAGCCAAAGGCCTTTCTGACTACAGCAGTTGTGGCCCCCTAGCGGGGCTAGAGTACTTCAAAGTTGAAATAAGATTGGCTGAGAACAAATGCAAGTAAAATAACAAACCACAGTGGGTGGATATAAGAGTATCTTGAGATGTAAGGAAATATTTTCTACAAAAATTCCATCATGCAAGAAACAAAAAACATACAAACAAACAAAAAACAAAACTGAAGCTCAGATTATAAGGCTGAATCAAAGAGAAATAGAACACAGAGACAGTAGGAATGCTGATACAAAATAAAGCTTAGCAGGGCAACATCAGTTTACCAGGTGGTTGTATGATCTAATACAGCTGACGGAACTTCCCATCATAATGAGGGCCCCTTCCCAAAGGACTAGGGCACATCCTGTGATGCTGAGGATCTCAGTTTTGCTAGGTCCTCACCATTAACATGATGACTAACTTGGGAATTAGGGTGGAATGTATAATGGTTAATTTATGTATCAACTTGGTTTGGCTATGGTGCCCAATTGTTTGGTCAAACACTAGTCTAGATTCTATTAGGAAGTAGTTAGATGTGTTTAAATTAGTTGGCTTTAAGTAAAGCAAATTATACTCCATAACATGGGTGGGCCTCATCCAATCATCTGAAGGCCTTAAGAGCAAAATGGGAGTTTTCTCTACGGTGTATTCTGTGTGTGTATGTGTGTACATGTTGTCATCAAATCGATTCTAACTTAAGATGTGAGAGTAGAACTCTGCTCCATGGGGATTTTGTAGTAGTTAAGGTTGTGTGTCAACTTGGCTGGGCTGTGATTTTGAGTGACTTGGCACCTGGATGTGGTTATTCCCCATAATGAGATTGGATGTGGTGTAATCAGCTCCATGGTGGAATCTACTGTGAGCAGCTAATCAGTTGCCTTTGGGATGTGGCCTGCTTCCAATATATGTGGAGAAGTTTTGAGGAAGTACTCTAGCTTTTGGGTACATTGGGATCCTGCATTTATCTGAGTCTTCATCTCCAGTTCCTGGACCTGAACCAGTGGCCTGCCGTGTTGCCTGTTGATTTTAGGATTATGCCATTTTACCTGCCAATCTTGGGTTCATCAGTCTCAGCAGCCAGCAGCTGCCTGAGTTAGGAGATACCTCCAATTCCAGTGGGCCTGGAACAAGAGGTAGAGCTAAAACTCAAGGTCAGGGGCCTTCACCCAGCCACTAGAGCCAGAACTCTGAATTCAGATTTCCACCCTCTTAAACTGTAAAGGATAAATTTCTGTTTGCTAAGCCATCTGCTTGTGCTGTTTCTATTATAGCAGCACTAAAGAACGGAGACAGATTTCAATGGCTTATTTTTCAGAAGTAGATTCCCAGGCCATTCTTCTAAGGCACCTCTGAGTGGACTCAAACTTCCACCCTTTTGGTTAACAGCCAAGTCTGTTAAATGTGTACCACCCTAAGAGAGGGAGAGAGATGTAGATAGATTCATACATACATAGATAACAGACAGACAGAGTCTTTGTTTGGTGCAAATTGTTAAGCACTCAACTGTTAGCCAAAACTCTAGCAATTCAAATCCACCCAGAATCAACTCAACAGCAACTTACAACGACAAATATATTTATATATATGTTTACTATATGTGTGTGTGTGTGTGTGTGTATAACTGGTTCTATTTCATAATATGTATAAAAAACTGGTTCTGGAGCATTATTTTTTTAGCCCATATTTACTGTTTTAGAATGTTTCCATCCTCTATGACTTTGCTAAGAGCTCTGGTGGCATAGTGCCTAAGGCACTTGACTGCTAACCAGAAGGCTGGCGGTTCAAACCCACCAGCCACTCCTCGGAAGGAAGGTTGGGCAATCTACTTCCATAGTGATACTGCCTCGGAAACCCAAGAAGGGGTGGCTATGAGTCAGGTCCAACTTGATGGCACATTACAACAGCAACAACATGACTTTGCTATCTTTTCAACTACAACAGTGAAAACTAACTAGAAATTCTGATGTTTAGACTTGTTCTACAATTTGTGTTAAATTATAGCTTCCTTAACAGCTCCGTTAGGTCAAAATGCAAAGCACATTGATAGTTACGGGGAAGTCATGGATAATCAGCAATTTGCTATATACTCCAAGGAGCATAAGCTGCAAACACTCAGAACTACAAGTTAGCTGGCACACATAGATGCATGGACTATAGAGAAAAGCCTTTAATTTCTTCATCTCCCTTCCCATCCCACTCTTCCTATCATTCCTCATCACTCATTGGAAACTTGGTCTTCATGTTCAGGATCCTGCTTTGTCCAAAGAAATAGCAATCTATCCTGAGGTTGTTGTTAGGTGCTATCAAGTTGATTCTGACTCATAGCAACCCTATGTATAACAGAATAAGACATAGCATGGTCCTGAACCATCCGCATAATTGCTTGAGCCCACTGTCACAGCCACTGTGTCAAACCATCTTATTGAGGGTCTTCCCCATTTTTTTTGCTGACCCTTTACTTTACCAAGCATGTTTATCTCTCTCCCCTCTGACAACAAGACAGATTTGTTTGTTCTTCTAGCAGTCCATAGTACATTCAATAATCTTTGCCAACACCATAACTTAAATACATCAATTTTTCTGTGGGCTTCTTTATTCATTGTCCAGCTCCCATATGCATATGAGGCTATTGAAAAGATATGGCTTGGGTCAGGAGCACCTTAGTCTTCCAAGTGACATCTTTTCTCTTTAACAATTTAAAGAGGTCTTTTGCAGCAGATTTACCCAATACAATATGATCTATCCTGCTAGAATTTCCTTTTCCTCTTTGTTAATTCACACCAATAAATAATTCTCACTGTCTGGAAAGTGTTCCTTATCTCTAACCTCAATCACAGGAGGTTCTGTTCAGTCCATTTGATCTAATTCTCTTCTCAGAGGAAATACATTAAAGTTGGCCATTGTCTTTTATGTAAGAACTCTCTGTATCTAAGAAAAAGTAAATTTGTTCCTAGTCTTAGAAATTCATCAAATTTTACAGTTGGAAGAGATATTAGAAATGGTCTCAAGCAAGTACCCTCTTGTTTTCACCCCATCCTCTCCAACACCTTCCACTTAAGATATGAAGTAACTGAAGCCCAAAGAGGTTAGGTGACTTGTCCAAGGACACACACACACCAACTAATCAAGTTTTATCACTTGATTGTGATATTGTGAAAATATCATCCCATATTTTCTCCCTGGTTCCTTTAGCAGTTCATAATGTATTTTCTGGCCACAAATAAACTCCCAGCGTCTCTTGCAGCAACCTTTACCCAAGAGATCACAAACCCTAATGCACCAAGAGGCTCTCATTCATGAGCAAAGTGAAAACCTGATGAGTCTGTCCTTCGAAGCTTTGGAAAATGCCGCTCGTCCACTGGCATATTCTAGTCAAGGCTCTTTTTGTTACATGGAACATAAAATCTCTCATACTGGATCAAGAAAGTAGAAGTGGTTTATGAAGAGAATGTGAATGAATCTCACTGTTTCCAAGATCAGCATGTTAAACAGAGTATTATTTCTAATGTATTATTATGCTTTATTTGTACTTATCCTTCTGCATTTAACGCTTCAACCTTCTTTATATAATAGTTCATATGAATCCTACTACTTTTATACTATAGTCCTTCAGAGAACAGTTGTATTTGTTATTTTAAATGAGTACCACTGATAAACACATGTCTCATGGGGACTGGAGATGGGAACTGAAATGTGAGAATCAAAGATGACTCTCAATCTCTCTGAGAAACATGGTCTTTTTCTTTCTCCCGTGGAGTTTCTGCACCTTCTTCATCATCTCTTAGCACATCCATTATCTCTTCATCATTTCTTAGCATCTTCTTCATTTTCCCTCTACTACAATGTTTTCTCTCCTGGTGGATGGTCCAATATTTTCCCCTCAGTCCCTGAGTCTACATGAACTTAAAACTCCAGGGTTCAGAACCAACCATGAATACTCTCTTTCTCTTAGTTCTAATTCTCAAGAGAGAATCTGATTGGTCACTGGCCAGCCAAGAAATGGGTCGGACTTGCTGAGTAAGGAATGGAGGAGGAGAGTTAGATGTTGTATAGAGTCCTACACAACTACAACTACCAAATGCAGCATGGTAGGTTCTCTACAACAAGTTACCATTGAGTCAACTCCAATTCATGTTGACCCTATGTGTGTCAGAGAACTGTGCTCCAAAGGTTCTCAATGGCTGATTTTTTTCAAGGGTAGATCACCAGGCCTTTCTAATGTGCACTCAAACCACCAACCTTTTGATTACCAGCCAACTGCATTAACTTGGCATTTGTATCACTTAGGGACTCCACAGTAGGTTCTCTAGAAAGGGCCAAAGCAGTGTAGTCAATAAAACTTATCTGGTGCACCCTTCCAACATATGTAATTATAAAGGTGGGCATCCATACATAACATGTTTCAAGTATTCAATTAAAACCAAAATCACATTTATTGTAACCCAATAAGGGACAATTCAAAATCACATTCAGTGACTTTGTCCCAACATTATACTATGGAGCTTTTCTTTCTCCAAGTGAAGTCTCTCCCTCCTCTAGCTCCATCTCACACGTCTGCAACTTATGAACTAAATAATACATTTAATCACCACCTCCAAATATATTAACAAAGGAAAAACAGGGCACTTACAAAAAATTTTAGATAGAAGGGAATAAAGAGAAAGACCTCCAATACACTCAGCAAGTTGTATTAGAAATTCTGTCCCACTCTCAATTACACACATACACCTTGTAACAGTGAGGTTCCATACTGGCATAAGAGGTGAGAAGTTCACATTATGGTAAGTTATAGGACAGGTTCAGCAAACTCCACCTACATCAGCTTATTGGCACTTCATTAGCAGGCTAGTGAACTGCTTTTAATATGTAAAAGAAAGACTCTGCCCACTGAGGTTTCCCTTCTCTATTGTCCATCAGTAGGGGGAGCATGGGTAATAATTCCCACCTCTCTAACACTATAAACTAAACCATACCAAACTTACTGCCGTCAAGTCAATTCTGACTCATAACAACCCACATTGGGTTTCTGGGGCTATGAATATCTACGAAGTAGAAGGCCACAGCTTCCTTCCATGGAACAGCTGGTGGGTTTGAACCGCTGACCTTCTGATTAGCAGCCAAATGCCTTATTCACTACACCACCAGCACTCCTTCTTCAACATTATAGTAGTCTGTTTTTATAAGTATAAAACTATAGAGAGCTTTCATTCAGATTTAGTAATTGTTTAAGACATGAATCTCCCTGAAGTCTTCGTCTCCTGAGATTGAGGAATTCTTGTCCAAGGAATTTAATGTGAAAGTGCTCTCAGGAGAAGGCTGGCAGACAAGGGTTGAGGGAGTTTATGTGTAGCCTTTCAGAAGAGGTTCTCTTTTACTGGAAGGTGACTCTTCAAGTGATGTCACAGCTTCCACACAGTGTCTGAGTTCAAACTCTCAAGAAAAATTTTGAGTAGTTACTGACTAGCTGTATAATCACATGGGACTTACAGCATTAAGCAGTACCCCTTTCAGAGGCAGTGGGTGGGTCAGGTTGTCTAGAAGTTGTAGGCAGAGCAAGCAATGAAATCTGCAAATACACAATATGTATAAAGTAACAAATATTTATTTTACATCTTTTTGTGCATAAGACTGTGGTGGAAACAAAGAAAATCAGTATAGAGTTTCTCCCTTTGTAGAGGTTTTAATCTAATTGGAAGGTAAGATACACTTGAATGTTGTTGTTGTTATGTGCCCTGGAGTTGTTTCTGACTCATAATGACCCCATGCACAGCAGAACGAAACACTGCCTGATCCCGTGCCAGCTCCACGATCCCTTCTATACTTGAGCCCATCATCACAGCCACTGTGTCAATCCTCTCATTGAAGGTCTCCCCCTCTTTCATTGACCCTCCACCCTACCAAGAATGACATCCTTCTCCAAGGAATGGTCACTTCTGACAACATGACTGAAATAAGTGAGACGAAGTCTGGCCATTCTCGCTTCCAAGGAGCATTTTGGGTGCACTTCCTCCAGGACAGATCTGTTAGTTCTTTTAGCAGTCCATGGTACTTTCAGCATTCTTCACCAGCACCACAACTCAAAAGCATTAACTCTTCTTTGGTCTTCCTTATTGTCCAGCTCTCACATGCATATGAGGTTATTGGAAATACCGTGGCTTGTGTCAGGCACACCTTAGTCCTCAAGGAGACATCCTTGCTCCTTAGCACTTGAAACAGTTCCTTCACGGTTGACTTTCCCAATGCTATACATCATCTAATGTCCTGACTGCTGCTTCCATTGGCATTGATTGTAGAACCAAGCAACGTGAATTCACTTGAATAGAAAATAACAATATTTCTGTTATTTCTGTCCTGACTGCTGCTTCCATTGACATCGATTGTAGAACCAAGCAAAATGAATTCACTTGAATAGAAAATAACACTTGAATAGAAAATAACAAAACATGACAATGAATTGGAAGAGTCAGAAAATGAATACCACAGGAGTTCAGAAGAATGATCAATTTAGTCTAAGAAAAATTGTGATTTTCTAAACTAAGCACAATAGTTGGCAAACTTAATCTGTAAGGGACAGATAATATTTTAGGCTTTGTAGTTCATATAGTCTCTGTTGTAACTGCTCAACTCTACTTTTGTTGTAGCACAAAAGTATCCATAGACAACATGTAAATTAATGAATATGGTTGTGTTCCAACAAAACTTTTATTTATAAAAACAGGCAGTAAGTCAGATAAGACCTGCAGATAATAGTTCACCAATTCCTGACTAAGTGTAATCTAGATACAGGAGGTGAGTAGCAGAGGATCTACACGGGGGCAAAATAACTTCTTCAGAGGCAAGGTGACCAATGGCCCCTTTATTGCTAAAGCCTGTGGTCAGTGCTCTGTCCTTTTCTCATCTCACCCATCCATTCTTGATAATCTTTCTTCACTAGGTTTCTAGAACACCTCAGTCTCTTAGTTTTCTTCTTTCCTTCATGGTAGCTCATTATCAATCACTCTGACTGGTTTCCCCATCCTCCTTCAACCTCTTAATGCTGCACAGACCCAGGGCTCAGTTCTTGACCTTCTCTTTCCCCATCTATGTACACCCACATTCTTGGTGATCTCAGTCTCTCAGCTTTAAGCATCATTCATAACTTGGTGGCTCCCCAATTTATGTTTTCACTCCAGATCTTAATACCATAATTCCAGACTTGTATAACCAACTGCAAACTTGCCAGCTCCATCTGAATGCTTAAGAGATATTTCAAACTCACACACCCAAAACTGAATGAACTCTTTTTTCCCCAAACCTTCTTCACATACAATATTCCCCATCATATTTCTTTATCCTTCCAGTTATACATCAAAAGACCCATAAACACTTACCAACTTAAAACCTTATTCATCCACAAAGAATATAAGGAATTCCTCCAAATAGAAATGAATTGAGTCATATGAGCCACAATTCTCTGATCACAATGAAATAAAATTAACAAACTTAATCATTTGTAAGATATAAATCAGATATGAATAACTATTAGGTAAAGAAAAAATCAAGACAGTTGCAATTTATTTGGAAATTAATTAAAAGAAAGATCTACAGATCCAAACATGTGGGATCTAGACAAAGAGGAGAAAGTTTAAACTTAAATGATTTTGTTAGAAAAAAACCAAGAGAAGTTGAAAGTAAATAAACAAAATATTCAGCTCAGGAACTTAGAAATGGACTCACAAAATGACCCTTAAAACAAGCCAAATAAAAAAATAGGTAATAATGAAAAAAGCTTAATAATATAGAATTTTTTAAAGTAGACTTAATCAGAAAAAGCAAAAGTTGATTGTTTGGAATGATTAATCACATATGCCTTTTACAAACATGGAGTCCCTGGGTAGTGCAAACAGTTGGCAAGCTCAGCTGCTGGCTAAAAGATTAGAAGTTCACGTTCACCTGCAGGCACCTCAGAAGAAAGACCTGGGGATCTACTTCCAAAAAAATCAGTCACTGAACATCCTATGTAGAGCACTTCTACTCTGACACACATGGTGTCACCATGAATTGGGATCAACTCCTTAGCAACTGTTGTTTTGTTTTGTTTTGTTTATAAATATATGCTTAAGGAAAAAACAAAAGAAAATACAAATTAGAGACAGCAATGTTGTTGTTGTTGTTGTTATGTGCCATCGAGTCAGACCCGACTCATAGGAATAAGAAATCATAAATGGGTATAAATATTGAGGAATGTTTGAAATAACATAGAGAAAGATACAAGGATACACAAAAAAGTTTTTAAAAAGTATGTACCTAAGGCAATTTTTAAAAGAAAATACAAAGTACTAACCATCTAAATCGGAAGAAAGGTTGGGCTTTCCTACTTCCGTAGTGATACTGCCTCGGAAACCCAAGGAGGGGTCGCTATGAGTCGGGGCCGACTCGATGGCAAACAACAACAACAACAACCATCTAAAAGCTCCAGAAACCTCTGATTGTTGACGTCAACAATCAGAGAAGATATTGAAAAGTTGATTCAATATTCAAGATATTCAAAAGTTATTCTCACAAAATGCATAAACCTTAGATTGCTTTCTGGGTAAATTGTATGAAGTTCAAAAGACCATAATACCTATATTATTTAAATTGTTCAAAAGTTCAGAAAACCATGAGAAACTTCAACCTCATTCCCTAAGGACAGCAAAATTCTGATACCAATTCCAGGTGAAGAAAACTCACACACAAAGAAAAGTTATTGTTCAAAATAACTGATGAAAATCCTAAATAAAGCTTTAGCAAATTAAGTCCCACAGTATATTAGAGTAGTATATGTGATTCAACAACTTTTTAACCAGGAATGGAGAAAAAGTTTAACATTAGGAAACATATTCATGTAACTCACTACGACAACATAATACTAACAAAATAACAAAATGATCTTGCTAAATTCAAATTAAATACTCCTTCCTGGTTAAAACTTGTAATGTGAGAAATAGAAGCAACTTTCTAAAAATGACAAAGGATATAATATAGATCTACTTCTGTAGTGATACTTCCTTGGAAACCCAAGGAGGGATCACTACGAATCAGGTCCAACTCGATGGCAGACAACAACAACAACATATCAAGCATCTTATTAAAAGTGATATATTAGAAGCACAGACATTAAAATTACAAACTGAAGAATGGTGCCTTTTCTCAGTACTTCTTTTCCACATTATATGCTGAATCCCTATATTTGAATATTTATTCATAAGGAGACAATGGCATAATTATGCAAATGATGTAATTATCTATCTAAAAATATCCAAAATAATTAACTAAAAAACTAATAGAACTAATAAATATAATTTAATAAGGCACTAGATTTAAGATCAAAATCTTTAGCTTTTCTTTTCTTTTTTTTTTTAACTTTTCATTGTGATTTAGGTGAAAGTTTACAGAGAAAATTGGTTTTCTATTCAACCATTCATATACATTTTGTTTTGTGACATTGATTACAATCCCCACAATGTAACACTTCTTCCCTGGGTTCTTTCCTATCCCTCCCTGCCTTCTGAGCTTCATCCCTGGGCAAATGCTGCCCTTTTAATCTTCTTCTAATGAATGCTTAACTCCTTAGTGTTATTGTTCACTTTATATATAGGCCTATTGTTTGACTGAAAGTTGAGTGATGTGGATTGAGTTGAGGCCCACAAAATGTTTAGGGTCCTTAGTCACGGAGATCCCACTAGCCTCTATCAGACCAGTAAGATTGGTCTTTTTTATTATTTGGAATTTTGTTCCACATTTTATCACACTCTATCCAGGACTTAACAACAACAACATCTAGGACATACTATTGTGGTTCCCTTCAGAGCAGTCAGCTGTGGTATTCAGGTACCATCTAATTCTTCTTGTCTCAGAGTCTTGGAGGCTAGGGTTTGCATGCCCTATTAGTCCTCTGGACTAATTATTCCCATGCATCTTTGATTTTCTTCACTCTTCTTTGCTCCAGATGGGAAGATACTAATAGTTTCACCTTAGATGGCGATTCACTAGCTTTTAAGACCCCAGTCACCACTCACCAAAGTAGGATGTAGGAAATTGTCTTTGTGGACTGTATTATACCAAATGATCCTGAGACTATAGTCCTAAGCTCCAGGGACCAGAACTCATTTTTCCAAGGTGTTCAATTCATTTTTTCAAGGTGTTATGGCTAAGAAGCTTTCATAATTTTGCCCCTGTATGATCTACTCTATTACTGGATATATTTGCAGTACCTATAAGTACATACATACAAATATTGTCTGTCAAACCTATTCTTGTATATAGTCTCATTCATCTTCCCATACCTGCTCAGTTTGCATGTATATATATCCACTCGTAGATTATTATTACAGGATTGTGTGTAGAATAGTATTTACCATTGTAGCCTTTAACTCTTGTGCCCCTCCCAGTGTCTTCCTTTGCCTTGATCATATTGTCCTGACCTCCTCCTTATTGTATACAGTCCTGCCCTTTACCAAAGTTAACACATGTCTATCCCCTAGTGGTTTATCCTCCCTTCCCCTCCCACTCCTGGTAAGCTTCAAAAATGTTTCTTTCTATGTGTAAATTTTTTCTTGATTTTTTATAGTAGTGACCTCATACAAAATCGTCTTTTTGTGATTGACTGATTTCACTTAGCACAATGTCCTCCAGGTCCATCCATGTTATGAGTTATTTTGAGAATCATTGTTATTCTTTAACATTGCACTATACTGCTTTCCACGGTGGTTACGCCATTTCACAACCCTGCCAGCAGAGTACGAGGATTCCAGTCTCTCCATATCTTTGCCACCATTTCTTTTCTGTGTTTTTAAACTTTGCTAATAATTTTGGGATGAGGTGATATCTCATTGTTGTTTTGATATGCATCTCTCTAATGGCTCATGATCATGAGTATTTCTTCATTTTTTTGTTGGATGCCCAAAAGTCGTCTTCGGTGAAGTGTCTGTTCATGTACTCTGCCCATTTTTTAATTGGATTGTTAATCTTTTTGTTGTTGATGTGTTTAAATTTTCTATAAATTTTAGGGATTAGGCCCTTGCCCAGTATGTTGTTGATTAAAAAAAAAAAAAAAAATCCACCCATTAACAGAGGAATGGATGAGGAAACTATGGTACATACACATGATGGGATACTATGCAACATTAAAAAATAATGAAGAATCAGTGGACCACCACATAACATGGATGAAACTAGAGGATATTATACTGAGTGAAATTAATCATGAAAGGACATATATTATGAGACCACTACTGCAAAAAGTGAAAGAAAAGTTTACACAAGGAAGGGGAATTTCTTTGTTGGTTACCAGGGAAGGGAGGGGAGGGAAAATGAGGGAAAGTGGATAGATAATTAAGAAATAGGTTTGATATGAGTGAAGGGAAAACCAATATAACAAAAAATGTGTGACTTGCACAATATTAAGGTAAAAGAAGACATGGAGAGGTACACAAGAGTACAGACAATAAAAACAAATATTGCAGGCAAAATTCTACATTAATAGTAACAGCAAACACTAATCTATGGGTGGATACATAGATACACAGGTAGAAATAGACAAATGGGAATATGCCCACTACCATACATAAGTTTGGCAGATGATATTCCTGCATATATGTATTTGTATGTGCTATGAGTCGGGTCCGACTCGATGGCACATAACAACAACAACAACATAAAAATTTCCACATGCAGTTTAAACATAATAGAAAGGAAAGTTAGGATAACTTTTCTTTTTTTTTTT
>NW_006921728.1:609818-610383 GCF_000298275.1 Orycteropus afer afer | reverse complement strand
TGAGGAGTGGTTGGTGGGTTTGAACCACCAGCCTTCTGGTTAGCAGTCAAGTGCCTTAGGCACTATGCTACCAGAGCTCCATGAGTGGCACTAGGTAACCAAAACAATGGCCTTTAGTCACCTTTTGGGACTGGATCTGAACTCACTCCCATGGCTCAATTTTCAGCCATACAATAGACAGACATATGAGATGAACAATAACACCAGAAATACAAGCACTCCTTAGAACAATAAACCACGCAAGATCAGAAGGGCAGCATTTGCACAGGAAGAAACATAAGGAGACACAGATGCATACGCAAGAAGGATACAGGGAAAGGGTAATCACAGGGAGGAGGTGAGAAGTGAGACGTTACTCTGTGGGGAATACAACCAGTATCACAAAACAAAAGGTGTATGTGAACTGTTGAATGCAGAACAAATCTGCTCTATAAAATAAAGTTTTGCCTAAATCACAATGAAGTTATATATATATTTCCCACACACACACAGTTTGTAGGTTCACTTTTTACTCTGTTGGTGAAGTCTTTTGATGTTCATAAATGTTTAAAGTTTAGGAGGTTCC
>NW_006921728.1:605027-609140 GCF_000298275.1 Orycteropus afer afer | reverse complement strand
AAAAAAAAAACCCACTGCCATCTAGTCAGTCCTGATTCATAGCAACCCCCATTGGGTTTCCAAGATGGTAAATCTTTATGGAAGTAGATTGACCACTCTTGCTTCTATGGAGTGCCTGATGGGCTTGAACTGCCAACCTTCTGGTTAGCAGTCACTTTGGATAGTATTTATATTTTCACAAAGTTAAGGCTTCCCATCCATGAGTATGGTATATTCTCCATTTATGTAGGTCTCTTTTGGTTTCTTATAGTAGTGTTTTATACTTTTCTTTGTATATGTCTTTTGTATCTCTGGTTAGACTTATTTCTAATTATTTCATCTTTTAGGCAGGAGTTGTAAATGGTATGATTTTCCTGATTTCCTCTTCAGAGTTCTCTTTGTTAGTGTAGAAGGATCCAACTGATTTTTGTATGTTGATCTTATACCCTGCCACTTTGCTAGATCCTTCTGTTAGTTCCAGTATTTTTCTTTTTGAGTCTCTGGGGTTTTCTATGTATAGAATCCTATCATCTCAAATCAAGAGAGTTTTACTTATTCTTTGACAATTTGGATGTCTTTTATTTCCCTTCCTTTCCTTCTTGCTCTGGTGAGAATTTCAATACAATATTGAATTAGAGTAGTGATAAAGGGCATCATTGTCTGGTTCCCATTTGCAAGAGGAAAGTTTTCAGTCTCTTTCCATTGAGAATAATGTTGGCCATTGGTTATGTGTATATGCCCTTAGTTATGTTGAGGAATTTCCCTTCTGTTCCTACTTTGCTGAGTGTATTTATCAAGAATGGGTGTTGGATTTTGTCAAATACCTTTCTGCATCAATTGATATGATTGTGTGGTTCTCCTCCTTTGTTTTGTTTATGTGGTGGCTTACACTGATTGTTTTTCTAATGTTGAACTGTCTTTGCATACATGGTATGAATCCCACATGATCATGATGTATTATTTTTTTAATATGATATTGGATTCTGCTCTCTGGGCTTTTGTTTAGAATTTCTGCATCTATGTTTATAAGCATATTTTTTAGTAGTGCCTTTGCCTGGTTTGGGTACCAGGGTTACGCTTGCTTCATATAATGAGCTCACAAGTATTCCATCCTTTTCTGTGTTCTGACATAGTTTGAGTTGAATTGTTGTCAGTGCTGCCCTCAATGTTTGGTAGAATTTGCCTGTGAAGTGAAGATGTTTTTTGTTGTGAGTATTTTTATGACATCTTCAATTTCTGAGGAGCTCTGGTGGTGTAATGCCTAAGGCATTTGACTGCTAACCAGAAGGTTGGTGACTCAAACCTACCAGCCACTCCGGTGGAAGGAAGACTGGGTAATACACTTCTGTAAAGATTTACTGCCTCAGAAACTCAAAGGGCATCACTATGAGTTGAAATCGACTTGATAGCAGTGAGTTTGGTGAGTTTTTTCTTCAATTTCTTCTTTTGTAATGGGTCTATTCACATTTTTTTATCTCACATTGTGTTAGTTTGGGTAGGTAGTATGTTTCTGGAAATCTGTCAATTTCTTCCAGGTTTTCAAATTAGTTGGAGTAGAGTTCTTCATAGTATTCTGTTGTATCCTTTTTCTTTCAGTTGGTTCTGTTGTGTCATCACCTGTTTTCTTTGTTCTTTGTGTTATTTATATCTTCTCCTTTGTTAAAACTACCAGTGGTTTGTCAATTTTATTAATCCTTTCAAAGAACCAAGTTCTAACCTTATTGATTTTTTTCTACTGTTTTTCTGTTTATTTGTTCTTAAATCTTCTGGGGACTGTAGGGTTTTTTTTAGCTGTTCTTTTTCTAATTGTTGGAGATGTGGGGTTCAGACGTTGATTTTGGTTCTTTCTTCTTTTTTGATGTTTTCATTTATTGCTATAAATTGTCCTCTCAGCACTGTTTTTGCTATATCCCACAGATTTTGGTATATTTATATTTTCATTTGATTTGGGGAATCTTTTTTATTTTACTTTTTGTTTTTCCTGTTACCCAGTAGTTTTTAAGCATGGTTATATTGAGTTTGCATCTATATGATTTTTTTTTCACCTTCTTGATGTTGATTTCTAACTTTATAGCATTGTGATCTGACAAGTATCTTTATAGTATTTCAGTGTTTTTAAATTTATTAAGACTCATACTGTGGCCTAACATGTCTGGAGAATGATCCATGTATATGGGGAAATAAATGTATATCGTGCTGTTGTTGGGCAGAGTGTTCTGTATACATCTACAAGTTCTGGTTTGTAGATAGTGTTGTTTAGGTCTTCTATACCTTTGTTGAGTTTTTCTCTAGTTGTTCTGTCCTTCATTTAAAGTGATGTATTAAGTCTCTTACTTTTATTGTGGAGTTGTCTATCTCTTTTTTCAGTTCTGTTAGTCTGGGTTATGTATTTTGGGGCTTTTTCATTGGGTGTGTAGATATTATGGTTATGTCCACTTGTTGGCTTGACCCTTTAATTTTTATATAATATTCTTGTCTCTTTTTCTTGTTTTTGCCTTAGAGTGTATTTTATTGGAAATTAACATTGCCCATCCTGCACTTTTTTGGTTGCCATTTGCTTGATATATGTTTTTCCATTCTTTGATTTTTGGTTTGGTTTTGTCCTTGTGTCTAAGATGTGTCTCTTGTAGACAGCATATTAATGGGTCATGTTTTCATATCCATCTGCTACTCTCTGTCTCTTGCATTTAATCCATTTCCATTCAGTGTAATTATTGATTAGTATGAATTTACTACTGTTATTTGGCTGTGATTTTAAAAATTCTTATGGTGTTAATGATTTCTTAGTTCTACATATTTTTTTCTGTGCTTACTTCATCTTGTTTATGGGTTTACTTACCATTTCCTATATTGTTATTCTTTTAGTGTTTACTGAGTCTTTATGACATTCCCTTTTTGTTTTGGTGAGAAGATTGATTAATTTTCTTTGAGGTTACTCTGTGATTTACTATTATCTTCTCATATTAAAAATAGTCCATTTTATTTTGATATCATATTGACTTTCTCTCCACTTGGAAGTTCTATAACTACATCATTTATTCCCACTTTTGTATAGTTGTCATCATTTAGAAATTGACATCTCTGGTTCCCTATATTCAGTCCTGTAAATTAGTTTTAATTTTTTATATTCACATTATCTCGGTTTCATATTTCTATATCTGCACTCACTCATTTATGCCCAGAAATCTGGAAGACAGCTACCTAACCAACCAACTGAAAGAGATCTATATTTATGTCCCTTCCAAAGGAAGGTGATACAAAGAAATGTGGAAAAGGTCCAATAATATCATTAATATCACACACAAGTAAAATTTTGATGAAGGTAATTCAAAAACAGTTGCAGCAGTACATCAACAGGGAACTGCCAGAAAATCAAGCTGGATTCAGAAGAGGACATAGAACAAGGGATATCATTGCTGATTCAGATGGAACTTGACTGAAAGCAAAGAATACTAGAAAGATGCTTACCTGTGTTCTATTGACTATGCAAAGGCATTTGTGTGGATTATAACAAATTATTAATAGCATTGTGAATAATGGGAATTCTGGAACACTTAATTGTGCTCGTAAGGAAACTGAACATAGACCAAGAGGCAGTCATTTAGAACAGAACAAGGGGATACTGCATGGTTTAAAATCAGGTAAGGCGTTTGTCAAGGTTGTAACTTTCACCATACTTATTTGATCTGTATGATGAGCTGTATGATAATCTGAGAAATTAAACTATATGAAGAACACAGCATCAAGATTGGAAAAAGACTCATTAACAACTTGCAATATGCAGATGACACAACTTTCCTTGCTGAAAGTGAACATGACTTAAAGCACTTACACATGAAAATCAAAGATTACATCTTTGGTATAGATTACACTTCAACATTAAGAAAACAAAAATCCTCACAACTGGACCAATAAGCTATATCATGATAAATGGAGAAGAGGTTGAAGTTGTCAGGGATTTCATTTTACTTGGATCCCCAATCAATGCTTATGGAAGCAGCAGTCAAGAAATCAGACAATGTTTTGCATTGGGCAAATCTGCTGCAAAAGACCTCTACAAAGTGTTAAAGAGCAAAGATGTCACTTTGAAGACTAAGGTGCACCTGATCAAAACCACGATATTTTCAATCACCT
>NW_006921728.1:597130-598727 GCF_000298275.1 Orycteropus afer afer | reverse complement strand
CCCGCCTCGGTTGGTAATTTTTTTCTTTCATCGTTTTATATATGTAATCCTATTGCCTTCTTCCTGCATGTTTCCACTAAGAAATCAGTGCCTAATCTTATTGGTTCTTCTTTATTAGAAACTTTTCATTTTTTCCTAAGCTACTTACAGGATTCTTTCTTTGTGTTTAGTTTTGGAAGGTTTGATTATGATATGTCTTGGTGAATTTTGGGGGTCTCTCCTATTTGAGGTTCACTGAACTTCTTGAATGCATATCTTCTCATTTTTGATTATATTAGGGAAGTTTTCTTCCATAAAATCTTTGACAATTTTCTTGGTGCTTTTTTTGGGGGGGGAGGGTGTCCTTGAAATTCTGACCACACATAAGTTATTCCTCTTGGTGGTGTCTCACATAATTCTTAGACTTTCTTCATTTTTTTTTCTGATTATTCCTCTAACAGATTAGTATTAAGATATTTGTCTTCAATTTCATTAATTCAGTCTTACATTAATTCAATTCTAATTATTTGTCCTTCCAACACATTATCTATTTCTGGAATTTTAGCACTCATTTTCTGGAATTCTTGTTGCCATTTTTGTACGGTCTCTAATTTTCCATTTATTTTATCAATTTTTTCTTGTATTGTTTTCCTGAATTATTCTAGAGTTTTCTCTGTGCTTTTCTTGCGTTTGTATATAGTTTCTTTTATCTCTTTTTTAATCTGTTGTAGGGACCCAAGGATAATAGCTTTGAATCCCTTATCAGGTAATTCAAATACAATTTCTTCTTCTGGAAGATTTTTTGGCCCTGTATTTTAGTCACTTGCTTGAGCCATCTTGTTCTATCCTCTGTGTGTGTGTGTATGTGTGTGTGTGTATGATTTGCAGTACTCTGTAGTCTCAGAGACATTGTGGTATTATTGTATCTATTTATTAATTGTATGTTGGCTAGCTTCACTCTGATTTTTGTTTTGTTTTATTTTGTTTTGTTTTAATATATCTGGGCCATGGGATGAGTGTGCCACTGTGGTCACAAGTTTGGCAGCACTGGGACAGTCACTACTTGTCTCCAAGTGGATTTGGTATTGGGTGGGTGTTGACTAATGTCTCTGATCACTGGTCCTATAGAGCAGCTAAGGGCAAGCTGGGCAGGTGTTGGCCACCATCTGTCATCAATCCAGTGGTGTTGAAGTGGGTGGTGTCACTCACCTAGTGGATGGGGCAAGTGTGGTGGGTTTGGCTGGGTAAGGTTGCTGGCTCCTACTAATGGGGAAAAGAAGAAAAAAAAAGGAGGAGGAAAGAAGAAAAGAAAAGAAATGGCAGAGGGGAGAACTAAGAAGAAAGAAAAAGAAAAATAGTGGCATAGTACTGGCACAAGCTGTAGCGATCACACGTTGCTTGGCAAGAACATAGCACTCACTCCACAGGAGTGTGCACTGCTGACCATGTAGGGGCAGAGTCAGGTCCTGCTGAATGTGGACATGGCAAGGGCAGGGCTCCCACTCCATGGGATCAATAAAAAACAAAAAAGGAAGAAAAAAGGAAAAAAAAAATAATGGGAGGGAAGAGGGAAGAAGTAAGAAGAAAAGAAAGCAAGAAAGAAAAAGAAAAAAGGTGA
>NW_006921728.1:565786-596505 GCF_000298275.1 Orycteropus afer afer | reverse complement strand
ACACACACACACATACACACACATCATATATATATTTAATATATGATAAAGATGGCATTTCAAAATAATGGGAAAGGATATAGTTCTCAATAAGTGATGTTAAGACAACTAGCTATTCACTTAGGGGGAAAAAATAGAATCTATACTTGACACTATAAAATTATAAATTTTTCATGCATAAAGGATACTATAAAACAAAGTCACAAGATAAGTGACAGATTATAAGAAAATATTTGAAAGCAACAATAGATAAAGAAATAATATTTATATGAAAAGAGCTTCCTTAAATCAATAGAAAAGAGATAACTCAATTTTTTAAATAAACAAAGCATATGAACAGTCAATTCCTAGAACTAAAAATATGAAAATGAAATAAAAACATAAAAATAGACACTCTCATTCATAATTCAACAATGTAAATTAAACAATTAAATGTTATTTTTCACTCTGAGTGGCAAATAAGTAAATAAATATCCACTACTGTCAAGAGTATGAGAGAACTCCTTAGTAAGGATACATTAGTAAATTTTGCTCTGTCAATCTGAGAATATCTAAAGCAAATATTGAATATGGAAATCTTTTTAATTCTATGAATCTGTATTACAGAATCACTTACACATGTGCACCAAGATATACGTGCAAGTGTGTTACTTTCAACAGTTTTAGTTTCAACAATCTATACGCACATACTAAAAAACCAAAACCAAACCCTCTACCGTCAAGTTTTATAATGACTCTACAGGCAGAGTAGAATTGCCCCAAAATGTTTCCAAGGCTATAAATCTCTACAAAAGCAGGCTACCATATCTTTCTCCTGTGGTGTGGCTGGTGGATTTGAACTGCCAACCTTTTGGTTAGCAGCTGAGCATTTAACCATTATGCCACCAGGTCTCCTTATGCACGTATCAGGGACTTTTAAAAAATGAATGGAATTTTAAATAATGGAATACATCTATAAAGATCTGTAAGACTTGTTTTGAGGGAGAAAAAAGACAAGTCACAATACAATATGCTTAAACATACTTTAATACATGAAATATACACTACATATATTACATAATATACAAAATATGTATAAAAATACCTGTCATACTGTTAATCAGGATACTGTACATTGGCCTTCTCAATTGCCATTCCAGCTTCCTAAAAGCTAAAAATCACAGCTCCCTTGCTGCAAGTTTTTTGGATGTTAACAAGGCTCAGCCTGCTAGAAGCACTTATATAAAATTTCTACCACCTGTCTGTTTGTCATACTGTGGTGGTGTTTATGCTGCTGTGATGGTGGAAGCTGTACCAATGATACTTTGAGTATCAACAGGGTCACCTATGTTGGACAGGTTTCAAATGAGCTTCCAGACCCAGACAGACTAGGAAGAAAGGTCTGATGATCGCCTTCTGAAAATTATCCAATTAAAGCTCTATGGATCACAACAGAATACTGTCCGATATCGTTCTAGAAGATGAGCCCCCCACGTTAGAAGGCACTCAAAATACATATTGTCCTCAACAATGGACTGAAGCATACCAGTGACTGTGAAGATGGCACAGAACCAGGCAGTGTTTTTTGTTTGTTTGTTTGTTTGTTTTCTGTTGTACATGGTGCCTGAGGAATTGGACTGCTAACCAGAAGACTAGCAGTTCAAACTCACCAGCCACTCCTCAGAAGGAAGGTTGGGCAATCTACTTCCATAGAGATACCACCTCGGAAACCCAAGGAGGGGTCACTATGAGTTGGATCTGACTCGGCAGTGAGTTTGGTTTTTTGTTTTGACATGGTGTCACCATGAGCCTGAGCTCACTCGACAGCAACTAACAACAACAATAATATAAGCTTTGGGAAATGGAAGTGAGCCTGAGGCACTTTGCCTGACTATTTTTGCTGCTTCTTTTGATAAGTAAGGGGTTGTTGTTGTGTGCTGTCAAGTTGAACCCAACTCATAGTGACCCCTCCTTGGGTTTCCGAGGCAGTATCACTACGGAGGTAGGTTGCCCAACCTACCTTCCAAGAAGTGGCACAGACACATAGTTTTTTGAGGAAACATTCCAGGTCCTGGGTTGACATGCAGTTGTGATGGCAGGTGGTATAGTGCTTGATTCTTGTTTCTGACTTTTGGATCTATGAATCACAGCTATTGGATCCATGGACTGCAGTGTCCACTTTCCAGCTTCCTGTGTGTCAAGCAGTGACCATGGTGGCGGCAGCAGCTCTTGAACTTGGGCCACATCTACAGGGATGAACTATTGAGCACATATCTCTAGGGGTGGTCAGTTCTGTATCATTCTGGAATGCCAGCCTATATTTCTATAGATCCTTCAATGATGTAAGCATGTAAGTCCTACATTAAAGTTCTTCATGTTAAAATGCTTAGAAAGGTTATATTGCCTGAATTGTATCCTTACTAGGTGAGGGTTGTGGTACTGAGGCAGAGACCCAGGCACCTGCACACCAGGAGATTTTTAAGTATTTCAGCCAAATTCCATTTTGAGAAGTAACATCTCAAATCACCCAAATAGAATTTACAATACAGTTGGGCTGTCTTTTCCTATTTCTAGACATGTGGTATTGTTTAGAGACTTGGCAACAAAGATGTCTCTACTAGGTAACAGGGCCTGTAGTTAAGTAGATTAACTTTAATTAGCTCCAATTTAGTTAGATTAGCTCTAGTTATCTTACTGAGTTTATGGAGGTGGAGGCATAGAGTTACTTGAACTACTTTGTTGAATGAAAGGGTTATAATGACTGCCCCCTAAAGAGTAATTTTTCCATTTTTAATTTATCCTAGAGATTTCTTGTTGACAATCAACAGTCATATGTTCTAATGAAGTTAATTAATCATAAAACATTATGCCTATGGAAAACTATATAGCTATCTCATGGTAGAGGAAGGATTAAAAATCAGAAACCCTGAGTCCTATCTAGTGTTTTTCACCCTGACACACTATAATAGACATCTGTTGCTTTCTTTTATCCAGCGTCCTTCTCCATTTCTTTGGAAAACAATACCTCAGTTTTCCCTCAGGGAGCCATATGTCTCCCACACTCAGGCCCTGGGAGGGCACATGATGAAGGCATCATACCAACCAACCAACCAACCTCACTGCCTTTGAGTCAGATCCAACTCCTAGTGACCCCTCCTTGGGTTTCCAAGGAGGTATCACTACCGAAGAAGATTGCCCAAACTTCCTTCCAAGGAGTGGCTGGTGGGTTTGAACCACCAGCCTTCTGGTTAGCAGTCAAATGCCTTGGGCACTATGTGACCATCTCCCAAAGGCATCATAAAGTCCATATTTACAAGCTCAGTGATTGTTTTAGAAAGGGACAGTGATTTAATTTGGTCTAGACTCTCTCACAGTACTTTTACTGGAAAGGTGGAAAAAACAAAACCACTTCTTTTAACTTGGGTGACTGCCCTAGAGCTGGTGGTGGGAAGAATCCACCAGGAATAGAGCCCCACTGAGCTAAGAGATGTAAGACCACTTCCTGGAGACATTTTAAGCACCAAAACCCAGTCTTGCTTGAAGTAAGGTCTGGACTTTTCAACTATATAAATCATTAAATTTCCTTTCCTGCTTAGGTCACTTTGAGCTGGGTTTCTTTCACTTCAGCCCAAAAAATCTACAAACATTCCCCTAATAAAATTATGAAATGCTTTATATATTAAAACACAAAACAAAAGTTCTTAACTACCTACCTCTGTATTTGGTGTTTAGAAATCAAAAAGAAATAATGCAGTTAGTTCCTGTCCTTCAAAGATTAAGTCTTAGAAGTTTTTTGAAATGTGATGCAATGTGGGAAGTTAGACAGGGAGAAATAGCTCTGGATTCTCAAGGAATGATTCAGTCAGCATGCAGATGAGGTGAGATCTTCACAAAGAAGGTGACTTGTACTTGGACCCCAGAGAGACAACAAGAGTTCCCCAAATGTGAAACAAAATGAAGTAAAGGTATTGCAAGTGGATACCAGTAACAAGCTCTGAGGAGTTTAAGTACTTAAGACACTAGAATGAAAACCAGGAGAAGAGCTGGAAAAGCAGATAGGGGTAAGCTTATAATTATTTTCATATGACAATTAGGGAAACTAGATTTTCATTTTATGGGCACTGTTTTGAGTCACTGAAGGATTTTAAAGGAACAGTAGTATGATTAGGTCAGCATTTTAGAAAGCTAATCCTGGCTGTACAGTGGAGGGCAGATTAAAATGTGGCATCACTAAGGACATGTAGCTCCTCTATTTAGGAGTCTATATCTATGATAGTTTTCCACATAAGGAATAATAGATGCTTCATTCAAGATGCAAAGGGACTTTGTTTGAGATCTATTTAGCAAGAGACTGATGGATTCAATAACTTATTACTCAAAAAAAAAGGGGAAGACATGAAGGTTTCTGGCTTAAGAAACTGGGTGCAACAGAGAAGCAGCTTTGGAAAGGAAAATACTGAATGTAGTACATGATAAATTGGGGGTATTAGGGATATAGCAAGGCTAGAAGACAAAGATCACTAACAAAAAAGATGAGGTCAATACAATCATAAACCCACTGCCAACGAGTTGATTCTTATTCATAGTGACTTTATAGGACGGAGAACTGCCTCATAGGGTTTCCAAGGCTGTCAATCTTTATGGAAAAAGACTGCTTCATCTTTCTCCCATGGAGCAGCTGGTGGGTTTGAAATGCTGACCTTTTGATTAGTAGCCAAATGCTTTAATTTCTATGCCACCAGAGCCTGCTATACAATTATAAATGCAAAAAATAATTGCTACAATAACATACGCCTAGGTTAAGAATCTTAATTCCACCACATTTTAACTATGTGATCAGAGTTTTCTTTTCCTTCTGTGTAAAACGGAAATAATACCTACTTCTCAGCGTGGTTGAAAGAACATGGGGTCAATGCTAAATAAATGCTTTCTTTCCTTCCAACTATTAACTCTTACTGTCTGAAATTTAATAGTCAACCTATGTGGCCTTAAGAGGGAGAAAATTACCAAGCATTGCTTGGACACTTCTACTCTGCTACATTTGTGGTGAAAATACAGTGAAGAAAGAAAAGGTAGATCACTGTCATGTATTTCTATGCGTGTATACAGAAGAATGCTGACTTCACCAGTAACCCCCCTCTCTGGTGGTACAGCAATTGGAATTCCCATATTCCTGTAAATGAACCCTTAACTCTTGTAACTGGCTAATTTAATAAGTATTTTATTGAATATCTACTGGGAGTAGATTCTTTAGGGAAGGAATAGTAACAATCTACTGATCTTTTGAATTTTCATTATATGATTTCACATTAGGAAACAAGTTCCAAATGTTATTCTTTCAGAATAGTAATCAATGTCAGTTTATGATGTTTATGGGTATTTCAGGGAAACACGAAATTTTTATCTGAAATCAGTGAGCTGTCTTGGTGTTTCTTATTTTTTCTTTTTTTCCTGACCAGTTACTGAAATTGCTTGAAATGTCATATAAAGACAAATAATTCAGGCATGCAATAGATATTGACTTGTGTATTTTTTTGCTAACATTTACTGACCTTTTAGGTCATTATGTTTTGATGTTTACTTAACAAGTCAATATAATTTATTTTAGTTTAGATTTAAATTATTTCAAATGGCCAGAATTGTTTGTTTTTATGAATATAAAACAATTGCCACCGTATGTTAACATATATGCCAAAAACTAATTTCCTTGCGAATTAGAAATATCCTACATGATTATGTTCTTTTTTTCAAAATAATAGAAGCATATTTGAAAATGACCCTTTGTCTTTCTCCCTTTCATCTCATGTGCCCTTATTCCCTTAAAGAGCTATAATGTCTAGAAAGCTGCACAAACAATTAAGCTAAATCATTTTGTAAGCGGTTCTATGAAATGCAAGAGTGATTTTTTTCTTAAAGTCTAAATGTGTAACTCAGCTTACATGAGCATATAAGCATATTTTGCTTAAATTACATTTCCATCTGACAATATTAATTTCATCAAGGAAGCTTAGTATAAAATTAATTATAGCTATCATTTATGTTATTTCATCTTCCCCTTCCATTGAAGCTTCAATGAGAATTCATCAACTGAAGGGCATGATTCACATTTTAACAACAATAATAAAGAAAATAACTAAAAATACTCTTTTCCTTCCTACTAGAATTCCATGACTAAAGATTTATCTCTTAATGTCATCTGAAATGTAATAATATATTTTGAGGTTCAGGGGAAACGTTTCCAATTGGTATAATGAGAGCACATCTAGTCATCTTCTCCTGCTGACACAGAACATTTCAGTTTCATTGACTTTGGTGAATAACCTCCTCTGATTGCTTGAGAAGCAAGTTCCAAGATAGAATCTGAACAAGCATTCAAATGTCATACTGTTGAGCATGAAGACTCACTCACCAATTCCAGAACATTAAGGTTTGTAAGGAAAATAACCTCCACCTCTCAGAAATATTCTCCCAACCCACTCCCCCAGGTCTTGATCATAGGGTTTTATCCAAGTTACAGGAAGCAACATCAAAGCAAGTAATAACATCACATGGCTCAGACACCCGACTAGAGCGAGAGGATACTTGGAAGAGAAAGAAATACTTTCTGAGATGTACACAGATTGAGTAATTTTAAGGGAATCAATTTCCATATTTTTAACTTCCATTTGTACTTTTCCCTAAAACTGGCCTGCCTGAAAATCTGTTTCTCCTTTCGGTTACTCTGCACTGTAAACAGGCTCCCCTCTCATCTATCCTGACTCGAACTATGATGGAAAAACTTCCAGGGTGCCAAAAAGTATCAAAGAAGACTAAGAAGTTTTGAGTTGGGTACCTAGTGATTTGGGCAACATGATTATTATTAAGCCATGAAGGCACTCTGGTGGTACAGTGGTTAAGGCATTCAGCTGGTTCAAACCAGCTGCTCCATGGGAGAAAGATGAGGCAATCGGCTTCTGTAAAGATAGACAGCCTTGGAAACCCTATGGGGCAGTTTTACTCTGTCCTGTAGGGTTAATACGAGTCAGAATCGGCAAGAGTTCAGGATTGATAGTGTTGTCTGTTATACAGAAGGGACCCATGAGTCAGCAACCACAACTAACAACACAGTATGGGGTTAAGGCTTGTAAGGGAAGGACCAGAAAGGAGACTTGGGAGTATCCCACATAGCTTTAAAAATGAGAAAGTTGGCACAGGCAGAGGTTGGCAGGAAGTTAAGGCAGGGCATGTGTGAGCTTGTCATCAGTAAGTGATCACCTGGTTTCTTACCATCCTTTCTACAAACCCTGAAGCAATCCTGGACCAAGTTTTCAGAAAAGATCCATCTATACATAATGGTCATCTCTATATTTGGATTATGAATGGCCTTTGACATCACTCTAATTTAAAAGGTCATTATAATTTTATTCTTGCCTTTCACAACAGCACTCATTGACTAAAAGCTTAAGCATCAGTGGTGCCCAGTTTTCTCAGGAATCCTGCAGCTTCACTGTTCTAAAGAGAAGGTGCCAATTTTGCTAAATCTCTGTGGCTATTTTGAGTAAAGCCTTTTTCCAAGAGTCAAAATGCTAAATCACAAGTACTTCCCTGCTTTCAAAAGTGACTCATTCTTCAACTCCAGATCTCAGAGGTTGATGCTTTTAACAAAATGTAATGATTTTTAAAATGCATTCTTTTATAGACATGCCTATTCCTCTATGTAATTATATACGACATGACAAGGAAGAAAGATCATGTGGCTTTTTAAAATTACAAATTCCTCAAAAAATTGATTTTGCTCTCCTTAATTATTATTGTTGCCTCAAAAATTTCTTTTTCTGCTTTTCTTTCCCATTTCCTGTAATCATCTTTTACTTTGGCTTCTTTACCCCACTTAAGTCATCTCATCTCCATATAAATTTCCCCTAACATCTACTGTAACTTCATTCCTCTCCCAATACCACATACATTTTCACTAGTGCCTAAGGCACCTGACTGCTAACCAGAAGGATGGCGTTCAAACCCACCAGCCACTCTTCGGAAGGAAGGTTGGGCAATCTACTTCCGTAGTAATACTGCCTCTGAAACCCAAGGAGGGGTCGCTATGAGTTGGGTCTGACTCGACGGCATATAACAACAACAACAACAATCCTCAAGGAGTGAGAAAACAGAAAGGAAAGAGAGAAAGCGGGAGAGAGAGGCAAGAAAGAGATCATCTACAGTGAACATTGACAGTTCTGCATTCCTCTTCATCCCTGGGCCACTCAAAGGCCCTTTCAGCTGTACGTCCTTCAAATCAATTGTGCCTTGTTTAGCCAAAGGCACTTACTGATGACTTCTTTGCCCACACGTTTTTCTCTCTTTCTTGTTACAGGAGTGAGTTATGCCTTCCTGTGTATTAGACTAGAACTAATAGAAAGATAATATTAAAAATTATTACTTTTACCCTAAGCAAATCAATCTTTCATAGGGTCTAGGGTAGGCTGAAGTCCTGGTATATCAAAAATAAAGCCTTGCATGGCTTTGCCAATAAATATTAAAAGATGGCATCTTGAAATTTCAGTATTATTTTGGGAATGTGGAGGCAGTCTAGTTGCAGCACCTGAAATGCCATTGTTTATGTACAGAGCTGTTTTAAATATTGTTTTTAAAAGCCTTCTAAAGTAACTTTCATGCAGATTATGGGAAGCAAAGGTCTGAATTCAGTTTTTGACAAAGAAAAATAACTTTGGCCTTTAAATTTACATTTGTGACATCTTTAAAATTAACTTTAATTGTAGAATTTTAAATTTTCTTTTTAAACATGTTATTCTTTCCAAATGTGACAATTTTTTAGAGCATTAAATTTATTCTCTATTTCCATGACTAATTTTAAATGTGTACTACATTTTTACAATAAGAATAATAGCATCTTAAACACTCTTGCCAACTCATTCTATTTGTTTCTCTTTGGGGATCAGAACTGATTTGTCTAGAAGCCAAGGACATTCAGTAGAGCTGATGAATTTTTGGTGTTGCTTACTGAAAGGCCAAGCCACGAAAAATTATGAAACATTCAGTTTATCCCTATTGCTTTGGCAATATCCTAGCTTTGCATATGTCTCCTAACTTAAAGATGATGCTTCTTTCCCTTCCCAAGTGTACACTAACTTCATGTTCACGTCCTATTATAATTGTTGGGGAGAATACATGAGACTAATTCAAATTAGACTGTAATAGAATGTATTCAAAGAGGCAGTGTGAGGACATGGGCTGTCCCAGCTGAATTGAAAGTAAATCTTTAATCTAAAAGATTAAATCTCCTACATAAGAATTTCAGATGTGCAAGGGGAAAAAGATGTTTTGGTGGGGGGAACTTTCCTGGTCTTAAAATCAGTCTATATTTTCTAGGCCATTAGCCAAGGATGTAGCCTAATGTACCCTACATGGGATACTGCCTCTTCTCTGGATGAAGACGTCAGCCTGCACACCTTGTCCCTCTGATAAAACTCTGGCATTTGCCATCACTTTGAAGATTTGGAATCACAAAGGAACTATTCATAACACTTTATTTTCTTCTATTCACTTAATTCATTTACTCCAAAAACAAAACAAAACATTTACTGACAACTTATTGTGTGCCAGGAATGATACCAAGTGCTGGGAATATAACTGTAAACAAGAAGCAGTCCTGGCCTTAAAGAAGATAAATTTAATGTGAAAGATGGAGATAGTGAGTAGCTAAATTACAATAAATGAAATAAAAGCTTTGTAGGAAGGATGGTAGTAGCCTATGGGAACAAAGTAGAGGAGCACCTACCCAGAATCAGGAGGTCAAGGAGGACTTCTCAGAGGAGGTTACACCTCAGCTAAGCCCTAAAAGACCAGTATGGGCTAGCCAGGTCAAAAGGAGGAAGAGAAGGTACTAAGAAGAGTGAGTGAGCAAAAGGTCTGAGGCAAAAGTGATCACGTTTCACTTGAAGAACCACTTCCAAAACACAAAGAGTGAATGGGGGAGGACAGCAGAGAAGGAAGCTGAGATAGAAATCAAGGTCCAAGTCTTGGAGGATTTTGTAAGCCATTGTTAGGGAATTTAAACTCCTGTGAGAAACAACTGTACGGTTTTTAACAAAAGAATGACATGGTCAAATTTATGTTCTAGGAAGATCATCTCAGCAGCACTGTGAAGAAAGGCAATGCAGTAATGCAACCCCAAAATACTGAAGGCCTGAACTAAGGTAAGAAAGACTGAGGTGGAGATCAACAAATAATCTCAGCTTTAGGACAGTAGGATCCACACAACGTGGTAACTGAATGGGTGGTTAGAAAGAGAGAAAAGCCAACAATGACAAGAGTATGAATGGTGTGTCATTACTTGAGATGAGAACTCAGGGAAATAAATAGTTTTCAAAGAGACAATAATGAGTCAACTTGGCTCATGCTATAGTTGAGATCTGTAAAGAAAGCCTGTTGCATATTGCTGCATGGTCTATGCAGTGCCCAAATTCAGGGGTCCCAATCACATAGACTACCATGAGAATGACCTACATTGGACGGGCAGTGCCCAAACTGTACAAATGTATATGGTGGCCCTGGCTGGAGTTCAGAGAAAGATCCTCCCTGGAGTTGAAGCTTGAACATTATCAGCATGTAGATGGTAATAGAAGTTCAAAACTAGGTTAATTCTCCCACCCTAAACAGACAGTGTAGTATAAGAAGTCCTAGAACACAAAGAAACCCTGATATTTATTAAACAGGCAGGAGAAACCCAAAAGAGATACCAAGAGGAACCAGTTAGAATGGAGGAATAGTAAGGAGAGAGAGGTCACCAACACCAAGGGATGAGGTACCTGCAGTTTAGGTATATTGACACCAGGTGAAGTGTGGTCTCTGAGTTAGAGTGTCTTTTCAGAAATAGTTGAAAATTCCTATAAATTTATTAAGCTGGTAAACATAGATTAATGTACATATAGGTCATTTAAGGAGCCCTGAGGTACAGTGGTTAAGCAGTTGACTGCTAACCAAAAGGTCAGTAGTTTGAAGCCACCAGGCCACCAGCTGCTCCACAGGAGAAAGATGTGGCAGTCTGCTTCCATAAGGATTTACAGCTTTGTGTGGTAGTTATGTTTATGTATCAATTTGGCTGGGCCTGGTTGAGTGGCTGGGCAGCTGGTGGTAGTTTTACCCATGATGAGACTGGCAATAATCTCCATGGTGGGATCTACCACAAGCAGCTGAGTAGCTGCCTTTGGGTATGTGGTCTACTTACCATATATAAGCAGCAGCTTTGGGAATGGTCTCTAGCTTGTGGCACCTTGAACCCTCCATGTAGTCATGTCGTTGTCTAGCAGCCTACAATGCTCTGCCAACCTTGGGACTTAAAATGGACTTGAATTAATGGCCTGCCACGTGATTTGGTAATATCAGGACTGTGCCTTTTTACTTGTCCACCTTGGGCTTGTCAGTCTCAGAAGCCAACAGCTGTCTGAGTGAAGAAAAGCCTCTAGCTTCAGTGGGCCAGGAGCTGGAGGCAGAGCTGAAGCCCAAGGTTGAGGGGCTTTCACCCAGCTCCTAGAGCCTGGCACTTTGAACTTGGACTTCTAGCCTCCTGAACTGTAAGAGAATAAACTCCTGTTTGTTCAAGCCATCCCATTTGTGGTATATTCTTGTCAGAGCAGCACTAGGTAACCAGAACACCGTGGAAACCCTATGGGGGAGTTCTACTCCATTTTATAGGGTTATATGAGTTGGAATCCATTCCATGGCAATGAGTTTGGGTTTTTTGTTTGTTTAGTTTCATTTTTTGGCTACAAGTCATTTGATTCATAACTCTTTTCAGATCCACAGACATGGACGAACAGGAGTTCTATAGTATAATGTAGTAAAGAGATCATCAGTAGAAAAGAAAGGAAATTAGGTTCTAGTCTCAACTTTGCTACCCTCTAGCAAGAAGTTCTTAGGCAAATCTCTTTATCTCCGTTTGGTACTTACAGATCTAACACTGTAGTAGGTTAGATATTCTTTCAAACTAATAATCAGCAATATGACAAGTGTTGTAATAAATGTATACACTGCTGTGGAAGCCCAGAGAACCTAACTGCTTTTGAGTCTTCATGGAGAAGGTGTATCCTGAGTTAACTTTACAGCATGAGTAGGAGTCTACAAAATGTTTTGAGGAAAGGGCATCTTATGCAGAAGAAACAGCATAGGCTAAGGCCTGGAGGTATAGGAAAGTTTTGAGTTTTAAGCTCAATATAGCTAAAACATAAAAGCACAGATGTAAGGAAATGTAACTGAAAAAATGGACCTGGACCAGAGAGGTCACTGCAGGTCTTATGTATTACCAGCAGTAACCAGGTAACAAGCAAGATCCATTCCTAACTGTATCTTTAAGAATTTGTAGGTCAGTTGAAATAGGGGCATAATTTTTATTTAGCCTTCATTCTGTACAAGAAAAGGCTCAAAGCCTTTTAAATAATTTAAAAGCTGTATGTGCAGGAAGTGAAGGTGATTGTGATGAAGAATTTGCTGCAAGTAGGAGTTGGTTCCACCATTTCAAAGCAGAGCTTTGAACTGGTTCTTCCCAGTTAAGTCATGGCTCAAAGACAGCAGCTTACCACACTGCTTTGAATGTGCATGGCATTCAATCTCAATGAATAAATAACCAATAAATAACCAATAAACCAATCTCATGCATCAGGCTCCTGAAAGGGCTTACGATACGTCTTCCGAGTCTCTCATTACAAGGCTTCAACCAGTAATTCTTCCTGTTCCAGTTACTGTGAAAAATCCTGCAAATTGTAAAAATTCAGATCTCTTCCTTTTTCACTTCATCAGCCCTGACAGAACCAGTTGAAAGCCCTATATTAAAAGGCAAGTAAGTTATCTGTAAGTCGTCTGTCAGTTATTCATACCCTGGGAACCACCTATATAGTAGTACATTCGACTCTTATTTGGTTACACTTATATTTTGTTACAAATATATTGAGATTTTTATGTGCCAGATACTGTTTTAAGTGCATTCAAATATTAACCTATTCAATCTTTGCAATATCCCTATGCTTAAAGTTACCATCATCTTTCATTTTACAGATGAAAAAACAAAGACACAGATGTTAAATAACTACCCATGCATAAATGTAAGCCAATTAAGTGGTGAAGATGAGGTTCCAAACCAGGCAGTCTGGCTCCCCAGCTCCTGCTCTTGACCAACCCTTACGTTGCAGGAGGGTAAGCCAATGAAAAGATTTTTTACTAGGGAGTAACAACATCAAATTTGCATTTTAGAATGGTCTTCTGGAAGATGTGAAAAGGCTGAGGATTGCAGGAGGAATTGATGGAGGCAGGGGTGTTGTGGGAGTATTTCAGATAAAAGAAAACATATGCTCAGACTGAGCAGTAAGAATTATGGGAAAGAGAGATTTAAGAAATGCTTAGCAAGTAACCTTGTTGGATCTGGTGACCCACTGAATGTGTAAAAGAACATGAGAAATCTAAAATGATATCCAGAATTCTGGCTTAGAACCTGGGAGAATAATATTGATTTTAACTGAGATTTAGAATAGAAAAAGAAAAGCTGCCATCAAGGAAATTCCCCAGTTTCCAAGGCTGTAATGTGTATGGAAAAGAGCACTGGTGGTAAACAATGGACTGCTAATCAAAAAGTGGGGAATTTGATGCTCCAGGTACTCCACAGGAGAAAGATGTGGTAGTCTGCTTCTGTAAAAAATTCACAGCTTTGGAACCCTATGGACAGTTCTACTCTGTCCTATAGGGTCACCGTAAGTTGCAATAAACTCAATGGCAATGGGTTTTTTGGTCTGGTAAGTGTATGTAAGCAGACTGCCATAACTTTCCCTTGCAGAGCAACTGATGGGTTCGAACAGCTGACCTTTCAGTTAGCAGCCTAGTGCTTAACCATTGAGTCACCAGGGCTCCTTAAGAATTGGGATCATTACTTCAATTTTGAACATGGTGAGTTAGGAATTGTTGTTTTGTTATTATGTGCCTTAAAGCTGGCTCAAACTCATAGAAACCTTATGTAAAACAGAACAAAACAAAGCCCAGTTCTGAGCCATCCTCACAAGTCTTGTAATACTTGAGCCCATCTTTGCAGCCACTGTGTCAATCCATCTTGTTGAGGGTCTTCCCCTTTTCCATTGACCCTCTACTTTACTAAGCATGATATCCTTTCCCAGAGAATAGTCCCTTCTGAAAACATGACCAAAGAAGGTGAGACAAAATCTGGCCATACTCACTTCTAAGGAGCATTCTGGCTGTCCTTCCTCCAAGACAGATTTGTTCATTTTTCTGGCAGTCCATGGTATTTTCAGCACTCTTTGCCAACACCACAATTCAAAGGCATCAATTCTTCTTTGGTCTTCCTTATTCATTGTCCAGCTTTCACATGCATATGAGGCTACTGAAAATACCAAATCTTGAGTCAGGTGCACCTTAGTCTTCAAAGTGACATCTTTGCTCTTTAACATTTAGACCTGGTCTTTTGCAGCAGATTTGCCCACTGAAAAATGTCATCTGATTTTTTGACTGCTGCATGGCATTGATCATAAATCCAAGTAAAATGAAATCCCTGACAACTGTAATCTTTTCTCCATTCAGTGTGATGTTGCTTATTGGTCCATTTTTGAGGATTTTGGTTTTCTTTATGTTAAGGTGTAACCCATACTAAAGACTGCAGTCTTCAATCTTCATCAGTAAGTGCTTCAAATTTGTTTTACTTTCCACAAGCAAGGCTGTGGCACCTGTATATCAGGTTATTAATGAGTCTCCCTCCAATCCTAATGTTACACTCTTCGTCATATAGTCCGGCTTCTCAGATTATATGCTCAGCATACAGATTTAATAACTATGGTGGAAGGATAAAAGCCTGGTGTGCACCCTTCCTGATTTTAAACCATGCACTATCACCTTGTTCTGTTTGAATAACTACCTCTTGGTCTATGTACAGGTTCCTCATGAGCACAATTAAGTGTTTTGGAATTCCCATTCTTTGCAATGTTATCCATAATTTGTTATGACCCACACAGTTGAATGCCTTGCATCATCAATAAAATACAAGTAAACATCTTTCTGGTATTCTTTGATTTCAGTCAAGATCCATCTGACATTAGCGATGATCTCCTTTGTTCCACAGCCTCTTCTGAATCTGGCTTGAATTTCTTACAGTTCCCTGTCAATGTATGGCCACAACCATTTTTTAATCATCTTCATCAAAATTTTACTTGTGTGTGATATTAATGATATTGTTTGATAATTTCTGCATTCTGTAGGATCATCTTTCTTTGGAATAGGCAAAAATATGGATCACTTCCATTTAGTTGGCCAGGTCACTGTCTTTCAAATTTCTTGACATAAACAAGTGAGTACTCCAGTGCTCCATCCATTTGTTGAAACATCTCAATAGGTATTCCATTAATTCCTGGAGCCTTGTTTTTTCACCAGTTTCTTCAGTGCAGCTTGGACTTCTTCCTTCAATACCACCAGTTCTTGATCATATGCTACCACCTGAAATGGTTGAATGTTGACCAATTCTTTTTGATATAGTGATTCTGTGTATTACTTCCATCTTCTTTGGATGCTTCCTGCATCATTCAATAGTTTACGCATGTTGTTGTTGTTGTTGTTATGTGCCGTCGAGTCGGCCCCGACTCATAGCATAGAATCCTCCAATATTGCAACTCGAGGCTTGAAATTTTGCTTCATTCTTTCAGCTTGAGAAATGCCAAACATGTTCTTCCCTTTTGTTTTCTTACTCCAGGTCTTTACACAGTTTATTATAATACTTTACTTTGTCCTCTCGAGCCCTTTGAAATATTCTCTTCAGCTCTTTTACTTCATCATTTCTTCCATTTGCTTTAGCTACTCTCAGTTAAAAAGTAAGTTTCAGAGTCTTTTCTAACATCCATTTTGGTCTTTTCTTTCTTTCTTGTCTTTTTAATGACCTTTTGCTTTCTTCATGTATGGTGTTCTTGATGTCATCCCACAACTCATCTGGTCTTTGGTCTTTGGTGTTCAATGCATCATATCTGTTCCTCAGATGGTCTCTAAATTCAGATGGGCTATAATCAAGGTCATAGTTTGGCTCTCTTGGACTTGTTTTAATTATCTTCAGCTTCAACTTAAACTTGTATATGAGCAATTGATGGTCCCACAGTCAGCACATGGCCTTGTTCTGATTGGTATTGTTGAACTTCTCTGTTGACTTCCTCCACAGATGTAGTTGACTTTATTTCTGTGTATTCCAACTGGTAAGGTCCATGTATATAACTGCATTTATTATGTTGACAAAAAGCTACTTACAATGAATAAGTCTCTGGTCTTGCAAAATTCTATCACGCAAGCTGTTTCTTCTCATTTTAAGTCACACTGCATCAGCAAATGAAGAACCTGAAAGCTTTATTCCATCCATGTCATTAAGGTTGACTCTAATTTAAGGAAGCAGCTTTTCCCCAGTCATATTTTGAGTGCCTTCTGACCTTAAAGGTTCATTTTCTGGCACAACATTAGACAATGTTTCACTGCTATTCATAAAGTTTTCCAATAATATATCAGACAGTGTTTCACTGATATTCATAAGGTTTTCAGTGGCCAATTTTTTCAGAAGTGGATGGCCCCATCCTTCTTCTTTCTCTGTCTTAGTCTGGAAGCTCTGCTGAAATTCATCTGCCATGGGTGACCTGGCTGATGTTTGAAATACTAGTGGCATAGCTTCCAGTATCACCACAAGCCACCATGTATGAAAACCTGACAGAATAATGGTGGTGGGATATAATAGGCCACTAAAAATATGAGATCTGGAACTGAGAAAAAAATATATGGATATAGATTTGAAGATTATTCTAGTGAGTGGTGGTTGAAGCTATGGGAACAAGTAGGTACATCAGAGGAGAATGGGTAAAAAGAAAAGAAAGTTAAGATCAAAACCTTAAACACTGAACAACAAGAAGAAGAAACTGAGGGCATGGGATCTCAAAGGTAGGAGGAAGGCCAGGTAAGAGTGTTATCACTTTTTCATTATTTAATATTTTCCTTTGTTTCAAAGACATTGCTTAGAGTTTTATGTTAAAATAGAGGTATGAATAAAATGTGGCATTACATATCTGTAACTAGCCTTATAAGCTCTTTGTAGGTGAGAATCACATCAATTCATTTGTATATCATCATACCTAAGATAAAATAATGTTTCCAGGCTATTCATAAAGTTGCTCAGTAATGTATCAGACAGTGTTTCTCCGCTATTCATAAGGTTTATCTAATATAGTGCAGGAGGACAAGCCCCTTAGGTCAGAAGACTTTCAAAATACAACTAGGAAAGAGCTGCATCATCACAGTAGGACCAACCTTACTGATATGGATAAAGTAAAGCTTTCGAGACCTCCATTTGCTGACATGGCATGACTCAAATTGAGGAGAAATATCTGCAAATGTCCATTAATAATAGGGACATGGAATGTATGAAGTGTGAATAGGAAAATTGGTAGTTGTCAAAAATAAAATGTAACATGTAAAGATTTATATCCTAGGCATTAGTGAGCTGAAATGGGCTGGTTTTGGCCATTCTGAATCAAACAACCATATGATCTACTATGCCAGGAATGACAATTTGAAGAGGAATAGCATGGTATTCATCATCACTAAGGATGTTTCAAGATCTGTCCTGAAGTACAATGTTGTCAGTGATAGGATAATATCCATATGCCTACAAGGAAGACCAGTTAATATGACTATTCAAATTTATGCACCAACCACCAAAGCCAAAGATGAGGAAATTGAAGACTTTTATCAACTTCTGCAGTCTGAAATTGACCGAATGTGTGATCAAGATGTGTTAATTATCACTGGTGACTTGAATGCAAAAGTTGGAGACAAAGAAGGATCACTGGTAGTTGGAAAATTTAGCCTTGGTGACAGATATAATGCTGGAGATCGCATGATAGAATTTTGCAAGACCAACAACTTATTTATGGCAGATACAATTTTTCAACAACACAAACGGTGGCTATACATGTGGACTTCATCAGATGGAATACACAGGAACGAGACTGATTTCATCTGGGGCAAGAGACAATGGAAAAGCTCAATATCTTCAGCCAAAACAAGGCCAGGAGCTGATTGTGGAACAGACTATCAAGTGATCATATACAAGTTCAACTTGAAGTTGAAGACAATTAAAACAAATCCATGAGAGCCAAAATATGATCTTGAATATATCCCTCCTGAATTTAGAGATGATCTAAAGAATTGATTTGATTCATTGAACGCCAATGACTGAAACCAGAAGAATTGTGGGATGACATCAAGAACATCATCCATAAAGAAAGCAAGAGGTCATTAAAAAGACAAGAAAAGAAGAAAAGACCAAAATGGATGTCAGATGAGACCCTGAAACTTACCCTTGCGTGGAGAATAGCTAAAGCAAATGGAAGAAATGACAAGATAAAAGAGCTGAACAGATGATTTCAAAGAGCAGCTTGAGCAGACAAAGCCAATTACTATAATGAAATGTTCAAAGACCTGGAGTTAGAAAAACAAAAGGGAAGAACATGCTCAGTATTTCTCAAGCTAAAATAACTGAGGAAAAAAATTAAGGCTCAAGTTGCAATATTGAAAGATTCTATGAGCAAAATATTGAAGGATGCAGGAAGCATCAGAGGACGATGGAAGGAATACAGAGGCACTGTACCAAAAAGAACTGGTTGATGCTCATCTCTTTCAGGAGGTGGCATATGATGAAGAACCAATGGTATTGAAGGAAGAAATTGAAGCTGCACTGAAGGAATTGGCAATAAACAAGGTTGCAGGAATTGACGGAATACCCATTGAGATGTTTCAACAAATGGATGCCCCATTGGAGACACTCACTCAGTTATGCCAAGAGATTTGGAAGACAGCTACCTGGCCAATTGACTGGAAGAGGTCCATATTTGTACCCATTCCAAAGAAAGGTGATCCCACAGAATGTGGAAATTATGGAACAATATCATTAATATTGCATGCAAGTAAAATCTTACTGAAGATAATTCAATGATGGTTGCAGTAGAATATTGACAGAGAACTTCCAGAGGTGCAGGCTGGATTCAGAAGAGGATGTGGAATAAGGTATATCATTGCTGATGTCAGATGGATCTTGGCTCAAAGCAAAGAATACCAGAAAGATGTTTACTTGTGTTTTATTGACTATGCAAAGGCATTTGATTATGTGGATCATAACAAATTGTGGATAATATTGAGAAGAATGGGAATTCCCGAACACTTAATTGTACTCATGAGGAACCTGTACATAGACCAGGATGCTGTTGTTCGAACAGAAAAAGGGAACACTGCATGGTTTAAAATCAAGAAGAGAGTGTGTCAGTGTTGTATCTTTTCCCCTACTTATTCAATCTATATTCTGAGCAAATAATTCTAGAAGCTGGACTATATGAAGAAGAATGTGGCATCAGGATTGGAGGAAGAAACATTAACAACCTGCAATACGCTGAAGATACAACGTTGCTTGCTGAAAGTGAGGATGACTTGAAGCACTTACTGATGAAGATTGAAGAATACAGTCTGCAGTATGGATTACATCTCAATATAAAGAAAATAAAAATCCTCACAACTGGACCTATAAGCAGCATCACGATAGGTGGAGAAAAGATTGAAGTTGTCAAAGACTTCACATTACTTTGTTCTGCAATTGATGCCAATGGAAGCAGCATTCGGGACATCAGATGACATAAAGCATTGGGCAATGCAGCTGTAAATGACCTCTTTCAAGTGCTGAGGAGCAGAGATGTCTCCTTGAGGACTAAGGTATGCCTGACACAAGCCATGATATTTTCAATCGCCTCATATGCATGTGAGAGCTGGACAATGAATAAAGAAGACTGAAGAAGAATTGATACTTTTGGGATGTGGTGCTGGCCAAGAATGCTGAAAGTACCATGGACTGCTAAAAGAACTAACACATCTGTCCTGGAGGAAGTGCAGCCAGAATGCTCCCTGGAAGCAAGAATGGCCAGACTTCGTCTCACCTTCGTCTCATGAATGGTCATGTTGTCAGAAGGAACCATTCCCTGGAGAAGGATGTATGTTTTGGTAAGGTGGAGCGTCAATAAAAGAGGGGAAGGCCCTCAACGAGATGGATTGACACAGTGGCTGCTGCAATGGGCTCAAGTATAGCAGGGATCGCAGAGCTGGTGCAGGACCGGGCAGTGTTTCGTTCTGCTGTGCATAGGGTCACTATGAGTCAGAGACGACTCGTAGGCATCTAACAACAAGAATAAAGTAATCTCTCAGTAAATATTTGATACATAAATTAGTAAATATGTTGCCTTTATTTGTAGACTTGGATACTCTAAAGGACTTAACTTTCCTTTACTTCTCTTGTATGCACAGCACTTTTTGGCAAAAGAATTGATCTGCTTTTCCAAAAGAGATCAATGTTGTTGTTGTTATATGCAGTCGAGTAGGACCCGACTCACAGCGACCCCTCCTTGGGTTTCTGAGGCAGTATCACTACGGAAGTAGATTGTCCAACCTTCCTTCCGAGGAGTGGCTGGTGGGTTTGAACCGCAGTCAAGTGCCTCGGGCACTATGCTACTATAGCTCCCAAAGAGATCAATAGTAGTATCTTAATATATTTAACAATAAACTCTCCCAAAATGAACACACTGGGTTGGAATTCCATATCACTCCCCCCCTAAAATATCATAAAGCATCTCACTTCCCTCTATTATGCAAAATTCAGGCAGTAAGCATTGGGAAGAATACTGGAATCAGGAAAATCTGATTGCAAGCCACAGGTCCAGCAGGTCTAGCCATATGACTTTGGCAAGTCACTTAATCTTGTTAAGCCTCAGTTTTCTCATCAGGAAAATAGTGATTATGGTATTACATACAACACAGGACTACCGAGAAGATGAGATACACAAAGTACCTGCAGTAGTCACTGTCGTAAAGTAGATGTTCAGCAAATGTTGGATCCCTAATCCTTTTTGGCAGTATTATATCTGTGACAATCATTTCATTGAAGGAATCTGCATTAACCAGAAGTTCGCCCCTGAAGTTTCATCCTTCCTCTGAGACTATGGACCTGCAACGTCATCAAAGGCCACCAGGTGGTGGTGGTGGTGCCTGTGAGGGGACTCTAAGTGGGTGATTTTTCTCTTTAAGGTAAATAACTTCTTAGTGCTAAGCAGAGTTCTGTTTCCAGTCGACTTCTTCTCATAGTCTTAGGAAGACAAACTCTACAGCTCAAACTCAAGCCATCCCCACAGGCGCATATTAACAATAAATGCATATAATTTATATGTATAATACACACACACACATATGAGTTCTGGTGGCATAGTGCCTAAAGCATGTGACTGCTAACCAGAAGGCTGGTGGTTCAAACCCACCAGCCACTCTTTGGAAGGAAGTTTGGGCAATCTACTTCCGTACTATTACTAACTCAGAAACCCAAGGAGGGGTTGCTATGAGTTGGATCCAACTTGACGGCATTGAGTTTGGTTTTGGTTTGTTTTATATATATATATATATATGTGTGTGTGTGTGCTTGTATACATATATACATACAGTGATACTGCCTCAGAAACCCAAGGAGGGTCACCACAAATCAGGTCTGACTCCACAGCAGTGAGTTTTGGAGTTTGAGAATGTATATATATGGGAGTTCTGGTGGCATAGTGCCTAAGCCATTTGACTGCTAACTAGAAGTCTGCTGGTTCAAACCCACCAGCCACTCCACGGAAGGAAGACTGGGCAATCTATCTACCTATCTATCTATCTATCTATCTATCTATATATCTGTCTACCTATCTATCTATTCATCTATGTATACATATACATATACATATATATATTTACACACACACAAAAAAAAAAAAAAAACCTCACTGCTGTTGAGTCGATTCTGACTCACACCAACCCCTCTTTTGGTTTCTAAGGCAGGGTGTTTCTACAGAAGTAGAGATTGCCCAGTCTTCCTTCCAAGGAGTGGCTGGTGGGTTTGAACCACCAGCCATCTGGTTAGCAGTCAAATGCCTTAGGCACTACACCACCAGAGCTCCCATATATATATAAATTTGAAATGAGATTTAATAAAAATGAACTACTTAAGTATATATCATCTAACTTCCTGATTCCCTTAAACTTCTTCCCTTAAACTCCTTTTAATTATTTCTTAACTTAATCTAACCTTGGTCTTAATACCCTCACATTAATTGTGATTCATTCTTATGTTGGCTGAAAGCTAATAGTCTCTGGACTGTGCTTAACCTTAGAATTTGGCAAAGCATTGCATGAATAGAGCCCTAGGTCTTTTCACCTGCTGAGGGGATTAAATCCCCAAATTGAGAAGCTTAGGCGAGCCACTCCAGCCAGTATTTACAAGGAAATCTTGGTCCCTAGCTGCCATTTCAGAGCTTGGCCCTCTTCCTGCTGTCTGTCTTAGTCCACGCTGAAAAAGCAAAAACACTCACTGGCTGCCCAGACCTCTTGATTCTGGACTGCTAATCAAAACCAGTTACCAGAGTTACCCTGGCTTCTGCCCCGGGTGCTGTGAGGCTCCGTGTTCGCTATGGCTACCACTAAACAAATGATGACGCTTGCTCTTGGGTGCTTACATAGGGTTGGGTTTTGGCTGCTTTGTGTTCCGCAGTTTGGGGCACTTTTGTGCCCGTTTAAGCCCTCTGCATATAAACACAAAACATGTTCTTTTCTTCTTCTAAACATCTCAAAACTTTGAATGCTATAAAGTAAAAGCATTAAAAAAACAAAAAAGGGTGTTGTTCTGACAGTTTCTATACTGTGGAGCAGGCCCTCAAAGCATCCATGGAGAAAACAGGAGGCTTGTGTCTGCACATATGTTTATCAGATTGTTATTAAGTACCTCTTTGTGCCCATGACTGTGCTTTGGGGAACAGCAGTGAACAAGACTGACCAAGTCCCTATCCTCAGGATTTCTGCAATCGAAAGGGAAGGAGAAAACTTAAGGTCACCCAACTAAATGTTCCATTTCCTTGCGGTAGATGCAAAGAAGAGTCCTGGTGGTGCAATGGTGAAACACTTGGCTACTAACCCAAAGGTTGGAGGTTAGAACCTACCCTCTTGGGAGAAAGACCTAGCATCTGCTCCTGTAAAATCTCCCTGAGGCAATACTACTCTGTAACATGGGGTCAGTATGAGTCAACATTGACTCAAGAGCACCTAACAACAAGATGCAAAGAAGGTGTTCTGAGAGTATTTCCCCGTGAGCAGCTGAAAAGCCTATTTCTCTCCCCTTACATTCACTTTCTTCTTCAATATCAACATGTTGAGTAAACTTGGTGCAGTCAGTATCAGTCTTCCAGCCTTTCCCTACTCACCCCCAATCAGATGTAAAGGCTGATGATACGACTCAGATAGATGAGTGATACCTCTGTGCACTCCTCTCCACCTCTGAGGTGATTCCTTGTGCCCCTCTAAAGAAGTAGTGGGGCAGTTCAAAGAGCAAGCGGAGGCAAAACATCCCAGCCCCCTTGGTGCCCTCAGGCTCCTAGTCCACTTCCCCACAAGCTAACCACGGCAAACTGCAAAAATCACACAGAAGGTCACCAGACCCTCTGCTCATCTGTGTCTTCTACTTTTTCTCTGCCTTTCCTTCCTTACTGCCTTTCCCTAAATTGCTTCTTGACATGATGTGTAACAGAGAAAGGATGGATATGTAGCAATAGATAAAATAATAGGATATTGTATCTGAGAAGGATGGCATTAGACTCAGCAATCACCATCTTTTAAGAAGTCATGGGTATGAGGAAATGGGCACTCTTGTCCATTGTTAGTGGGATGCCCACCTTTTAATAGAGTGATCTGCCACTTTCCAACAAAACATAATTGTCCATAACTTTTGACTAAGCCATTCTACTTCCAGAATATTTCCATGTCCCTAAGGATGTCAATTGCAAGGCTATTTAATATAACAAAAAGAAATAGACAACCCAAGTGTCCATCAATTGGAGAATAGTTAAAAAAAAAAAAAAAAGTATGGTTCATCTCTGCAGTGGAATATTATGTACTTGTCAAAATAGCATAAAGATGTTGTTATTGTTATTAGGTGTTATCAGGTTGGCTCCGACTCATACAACACAATGAAACACTGCTTTGTCCTGCACCATCCTCACCATATTTGCTATGGTTGAGCTCATCATCACAGCCACTACGTCAATCCATCTCATTAAAGTTCTACCCCTTTTTCACTGACCCTCTACTTTACCGAAGTAAAAAAAAAGAACAGTTCATCCCTACAGTGGAATACTATGTACTTGTTAGAATAGCATAAAGTAGAACAACATAAAGTCCATAATATAAAAACGAAAAGCATTATGTTGCAAAACTACATATTTACAGTAATCTCATTTTATTTAAAAGCAAAAATGTTCATATGCTTGTTTATATACGTATTTTAAAAGTCTGGAAGGCTATGCAAATGACAAAAGAAGTTACCCCTAGGGAGTGGAATCTGGGATAAAGGTTTCATTTTCTCTAGATACTGTCATCTAGTTTGGCTATTGCTTATAGTGAGCCTGTATTACTTATTAAGGGGAAAAAGGTAAAGTTGTTAAGAATTCTGGCTGCTACAGAACAGAACAGTAATAGCAACTTCGTCTTATCACTAATATCCTTCTTTTATTATAGCTCATACTCTGATTTCAAACAACCTCTTCCTTTTCAAAGCCCCCTTTTCCCCCCTATGCTTGGCATTCTGCATGAAACACATGTCTGAGAATTATAGGGAAGGAACAGTAGAGAAGAAAACAAAGGAAGAGATAGGGAAGATGAAGAGAAATTAAAAACTTATCAACTAAAAAGCAGCCATAAAAATTATGTTTGTGGAAAATCTATAACATGGTGAAATGTATATAGTAAAATTACGCTTGTGGAGAATTTATAATATGGTAAAATATATATAGCAAATAATGCAGAACTCAAAGGTGTATAGTTAGTATGATCATAACTAGGTAAAAGAAATAAATGGTCTCCCTACGTCTCTAACCCATGCCAAAAAGAAAGAAAGAAAAAAGAAAAGTCACCAAGAAAAGAAAACCACCAGAGAGGAAAAAAAAAAAAACTCACTGCTGTCTAGTCAATTCGACTCATAGTAATCCCTCCTTGGGCTTTTGAGGTGGTATCTCTACATAAATAGATTGCCAAATCTTCCTTCCGAGGAGTAGCTGAAGTAAACAAAAATGTTAACAATACTCTGATGGTGAAAATGTAGGAAATTTTTTATCTCATTACATAGTAACTTTAAAAAAAAAAAAAGTTTATCACTTTTATTATAGGGGCTCTGGTGGTGTAGTGCCTAAGGCATTTGACTACTAACCAGAAGGCTGGTGGTTCAACCCCACCAGCCACTCCTCAGGAGGAAGGTTGGGCAATCTACTTCTGTAATGATACTGCCTCGGAAACCCAAGAAGGGGTTGCTTTGAGTTGGATCCGACTCCATGGCAGTGGTTGCGTTGGGTACTTTTATTACGAAAGGATCATGTTGTTGTTGTTATGTGCCGTCGAGTCGGCCCTGACTCATAGCGTCCCCTCTTTGGGTTTCCGAGGCAGTATCACTACGGAAGTAGGATTGCCCAACCTTCCTTCCAAGGAGTGGCTGGTGGGTTTGAACCGCCAGCCGTCTGGTTAGCAGGCAAGTGTCTTAGCCACTATGCTACCAGAGCTCCCACGAAAGGATCATACTTTTGTTTAATATATGCCTATCATTATCCAACATTTTACCCTCCCCAAACACACAAGTACAGATCATAGCACAGGGTATAGATAAGTCTAGTCCTAAACTCACTTCTAAATACTGATTCTGACAAGCCTATTAAGTTTTGAACTTTTCCTTCCCCCTGCAGACTCCGTTATTTTAATAAAGCATAAAATGTAGAGAAGTAAATTTGAGTGGGTTATTTGCTCTGTGACACTGGGAAAAATTATAGGACATTATTTAAAATTATTCAGAACTACAGTGTGAGAACCTAGGACACATTGTCAAGTACCATTATTGCTTAAATTTGATTCATGAAGTTGAAGCGAGAAACCATGGGAATTTAACCAAATTAATCCCAGTCCCTCAAATCCCATGCCCTAGATTTACTGAATTTCCTTTGGCCAGAGGATACTCACACCCTCTATTTTCTAATGAGAATTTATGTTGGCTGGCTTTTCTTGGTTTAGTTTGTTTGCTAACAGTCATCAGCTGTGCAAGCACCCTCTATAATTTCTTGTAACATTTTTAAAGAATAGGGCCTCAAATGTAGAGTTTAACGATAAGGTTTCAAGTTCCCTATCAAGTGGAAAATTTTAAATTCCAAGGCTTACCAAGGAGGCGGTGAGCTGCTCAGCCGCGCCCTTCGACCACAGACCTGAAAAGATACCATTCTGTTCCTATAAATTAGGTTTCTCTGAAACTCTCACAGACCCAAAGAAAATATGAGAGTTGTTTCCTAACTTTTGAATAAACAAGAGTGAAACAAGAGTTGTCCTATATTATTTTTTTCAAAAGTTTCTTGGAAAAGGACTTTCAATCCTTACTCGTATACTTCAACACTCATCCACTGCTTTGTATAAACAATCCTCTCCGTGAGTACAGTAGATCTCAAGAACTTTGGGTATAGTTTGGCTGATGTTTAGTTACTGACCAGATGCTAGTCCTAATTATTTGACTTTCACTTCCTATTATCAGATTTTAAGGTGCTGTTATCCCTGTTTTTTCTTATTTTTGGCTGCTCCAGCCACTCCGTGGGAGAAAGATGAGGCAAGTCTGCTTCCATAAAGACCTACAATCTTAGAAACTCTATTGGGCAGTTCTACTCTGTCTTATAGGGTCACTATGATACAGAATTGACTTCAGAGCAGTGATATAGATAGAGAGAGAGAGAGAGAGAGAGAGATAGGTAGATATAGATATAGATATATAGATGTAGATATTACATAAACCAAAACCAAACTTACTGCCATTGAATTGATTCTGACTCATAGTAAACCTCTTTTGGGTTTCTGAGGTGGTAAATCTTTAAGGAAATAGATTGCCCGTCTTCCTTCTGCAGAATAGTTGGTGGTTCTGAACTGCCAACCTTCTGGTTAGCAGTGAAATGCCTTAGGCACCATGCCACTGGAGCCCATAAGTACATACATGTGTATATACATACACACACACACACACACACACGTTGTTGTTGTTGTTGCTGTTGTTGTTGTTGTTGTTATGCGCCGTTGAGTCAGACCCGACTCATAGCGACCCCTCCTTGGGTTTCCGAGGCAGTATCACTATGGAAGTAGATTGCCCCATCTTCTTTCTGAGGAGTTGCTGGTGGGTTTAGGCACTATGCCACCAGAGCTCCTGATATATATATATCAACTCAATGGCAGTGAGTTTGGTTTCCTTTCCTCAGAAGGAATATATATATATATATATATATATATATGATATATATTTATTTTTAGATACTTCCCAATCCTGTGCCATGTTCACAATCACTGCAGTGTTTGAGCCCATTGTTGCAGCCACTGTGTCAATCTATCTCATTGAGGGTCTTCCTCTTTCTTTTTTCGCTGACCCTCTATTTTACCCACCAGCCACTCCACAGAAGGAAGACTAGTCAATCTACTTCAGTAAAGTTTTATCGCTTTGTTAATCCAAAGGGGATCATTAAACCCATTTCCGTAGAGTCGGACCCAATTCATAGCAACCCCTCCCTGGGTTTCCGAGGCAGTATCACTACGGAAGTAGATTGCCCAACCCCCCTTCCAAGGAGTGGCTGGTGGGTTTGAACTGCCAGCCTTCTGGTTAGCAGTCAAGTGTCTTAGGCACTATGCTACCAGAGCTCCCTAAGGGTGTCTCTATGAGTCGGAATCAAGTCAATGGCAGCAAGTTTGGTTTTTGGCTTGGTTCTGCTTTACCAAGCATGATTTCCTTCTCCAGGCAGTAGTCCCTCCTGACAGATGTCCAAAGTAAGTGAGACAAATTCTGGCCATCCTCCCTTCTAAGGAGCATTCCAGTTGTACTTCTTTCAAGACAGCTTTGTTTGTTCTTCTGGCAGTCCACAGTATTTTCAGTATTCTTTACTAATACAATTCAGATGCATCAATCCTTCTGCAGCCTTCTTTATTCATTGTCCAGGTTTCACATGCATAAGAGGCTATTGAAAATACCATGGCTTGAGTCAGGTGCACCTTAGTCTTCAAAATGACATATTTACTCCTTAACACTTTAAAAAGGTCTTTTGTAACATATTTGCCCAGTGAATCGCGTAGTCTCATTTCTTGCCTGCTGTTTCCATGGATGTTGATTGTGGATCCAAGTAAAATGAAATCCCTGACAACTTCAATCTTTTCTCCATTTATTATGATGTTGCTTATTGGTCCAGTTGTGGGGAGTTTTTATTTCTTTATACATATACATTCTTTGCAATGTATATGAGGCAACTGAAAATATCTTGGCTTGAGTCAAGAACACCTTAGTCCTCATAGTGACTTTGCTTTTTAATACTTTAAAGAGCTTCTTGTTTTTTGCAGAAGATTTGCCCAGTACAATACATCATCTGATTTCCTGACTACTGCTTCCATGGGCATTGACTGCAGATCTAAGAAAAATGGAATCCTTAACAACTTCCGTACTTTATAGAGGCAAATTTCTATCCAAGGTTCACATTTTTCAGTTCTGTGATGTTTCCTCTAAAAATATAATACAAAAAGAGATAACGAATATTTATTGAGCACCTAAAATATGCCATATATTTTATAGATATCAACCCATTTGGTCCTTATTACAACCTCTTCTTGTAGGAATAATTTCCTGTTTTTATGGAAAAAAAAAAAAAAAAAAACTGAGGCTCGGGGAGGTTATTTGCCTAACAGCATGTGGTTTGTAGGAGAAAGATCCAAGATTCACCTCAAGTCTGTCTGCCTCCAAAGCTCTTGTTTTCTTTAGCATCATATACAATGCTTTAAAAAAATTCACTCTGCTGAACAATTTTATGAGGTGAGTACCAAGACACAACACAATCTGGATCAAAATTCCAACAGCATTCTTTACAGAAATGGGAAAACTAATCCTCAATTCTACATGGAAAGATAAGAAACCCTGAATAGCCAAAACAATTTTGAAAAGATGAACAAAAGTAGTGGCCTCATACTTCCTGACTTCAAAACATATTGTACAGCTATGATAATCAGAACAGCCTGGTACTGATTTAATGATAGACGTATAGACCAACAGAAGAGAACTGAAAATCCAGAAATAAATCTAAACATCTATGGTCAATTGACTTTCAACAAGGCCACCAAATCCATTCAATGGGGAAGGAACAATCTCTTCAACAAATGATGGTACCAAAGTTAGATTTCCACATGCAGAGAAATGAATCAGGATCCATATCTCACACCATACACAAAAGCTAATTCAAAATGGATCAAAGACCTAAATGTTAAATCTAAAACCATAAAGTTCTTCAAAGAAAATGTAGGAGCAAGGCCTTGGAACTTTTTGTTTTTTTCAATGACAGATTATCAAATACAACAAATCCATAAGTAACAGAAAACAAAACGTATAACTCAGACCTCATGAAAGTTAAATACTTACGTTCATCAAAAGAGTAAAGAGGCAACCTACAGTCTGGGAAAAAGTCTTTGGGAATGATACGAGGATACAATATCTAAAATACATAGAAAACTTCTACAAATTAACAACAAAAAGACAAATAACCCAATCAAAAACTGCAAGGACATGAACAAGCACTTCACAAAAGAGGATATTCAAATGCCCAACAGACACATGAAAAGATGCTCATTATCATTAGCCATCGGGGAAATGCAAATCAAAACTACAATGAGATACCATTTCATTCACACTATGATGGCCAAGATTTAAAAGAATGGAAAATAACAAGTGTGGGAGGGGATGGGGAGAAATTGGTGGTCCATTGCTGGTAAGAATGCAAAATGGTGCAACATTGTGAAAAACAGTATGGCAGTTCCTCAACAAACTAAAGGTAGTGCAGCAATCTGACCCAGAAATTCCACTCCCTAGCGTGTACCCTAGGGATCTAATAGAAGTGACATGTACAGGCATATGAACATCTCTGTTCATAGCAGCACTTTGCACAATAGTAAAAGGATGGAAACAACATAAGTGCCTATCAACAGATGAGTGGGTAAGTAAAATATGGACATTCATAAAATGGAATACTTCTCAGGGATAAATAAAAATGAGGGCCCACAACATCTTACAACATGTATGAACATGGAAGACATCATGTTGAGCAAAATAAGTCAATCACAAAAAACAAATATTTTACATTTTCACTTTTATAAAATGACATGAACAAGTAAATATATGGAAACTAATGTCCATTTGTGGTTATAGGGATAGAGGGAGGCATATTCACTCTCATGTTATTTTTTATGTTAAGTCAACCACAGCTCACAACAAATGAGGGTGAAGAGTACACAGCTTAACAAAGATAAAGTTGTCTCGGAAAATTACACAGGAAAAGTATACAAGAAAAATGGGCCCATTTGTAATTGCTATAGAATATCAAATTTTTAAACAGCAGCAAAACCAACTAAAAATATGTGTGGGTAAATATGTATGTATGTAAGCATATATGTGTGTTGTTGTAGTTGTTGTTGTTATGTGCCGTCGAGTTGGCCCCAACTCATAGCAACCCCTCCTTGGGTTTCCGAGGCAGTATCACTAAGGAAATAGATTGCCCAACCTTCCTCCCAAGGAGTGGCTGGTGGGT
>NW_006921728.1:539033-565605 GCF_000298275.1 Orycteropus afer afer | reverse complement strand
AAAGCACATAGGGGCACAGCTACGGATACTTCTTAGACATAACCAAACACATCAGGGGATTGGATTTCTGGGTTTGAAAAAATAGCACCCTAGTCCGGTGGGATATCTCAGTCAATTGGCACAACATAATTCATAAAATGATGTTCTACATCCTAATTTGGTGGATAGTGTCTGGAGTTTTAAAAGCTTGTGAGACGTAATCTGAGATAAAACTATTAGTCTCTACTTGTTCAGAACATAGTAAAAAAGGTGGGTGGAGGTTAACACAAATACTCAAAGAAGAAACTAGTCTACAGGACAAATAGGCTACAACAACCACAACCTAATCTACCCTGAGACTAAAAGAACTAAATGGTACTCAACTACCACTACCAACTGTTCTAATCAGGGTCACAACAGATGGACCTGATTAAATGGGAGAAAAATTGGGAGCTGAACTTCAAATTCTTGAAGGAAAAATAAAAAAACAGACCGACTGGACTGGTTGAGACTGGAAGACTCCCTGAGACTATTACCCTGAAATATTCCTCAAACTTTGACCCTTGAGGTCACTCTGTAGCTAAATAGCAACTTATCTCAAAAAATAATGAATAGGTACTGTGCTCCTTTCAAAAACCTACATGAGACCAAATGGTCAACAATTACTTCATAACAAGATAAGACTGTATGGGAACAGGGATACGAGATTAATGGAAATGGAAAAACCAGAACATACATAATGAATGTTCACATGTTGTGAAGAATATAACCAATGTCACTGAACAATTTGTAGGGAAATTGTTGAATGGGAACCTAAACTTCTGTGTAAACCTTCACTGGAGCCACAATAAAATATTATTTAGAAAACAAAAACCCAGTCAGTCTGACTTTGGCACCCTTAACCACTTAATGGACTATCTCCCCAGAAACACTTTTAATAAATCTCTGCTGTAACAAAAACAAGGGAGAAATTTCTTTAAGTATGTAAAATACAAAATGTAATTTTAAAAAAGGATAAAATAAAAAGAAATGATCTGTTAAACTAAGACCTGTCATTGGAACCTCTGACTTAGAGAATTCACAAATACTCCACAAATATTTTGCACAAATTATTAACTCATGTTTGCACAAGTGTCCTTTGGCTAGTTGTCTCATTCCTGTTAACTGTTGCATTACTGAAATTTTACAGCTTCTAAGGAAAAGGAGAAAGGTTCTGGATTTGTATAAAGGAAATTGTGCAATGAACTGTGTGGGTGGTGGTAGGCATTTAGTATCGGGCCTTCTGCATCTCGGGATGAGTGTAGTCATCCTCAGTGTTCCGGGTCAGGAGAGAGCTCTGCCAAATGAAGGAACGAATCATCCTTCATACATGAGGCCAGGGCCATTGACCCATCAACATGAGGGCATGGAATTGGAATTGCCAGTTCAGTAGTGGTGATGGATTTGCACACATCTGTATGTGCACTCATGGGCTACTCTGGCCCATTGTTGGCAATGACAAGTACCTCTGAGGGCACCGGAAGAAGAGGGGTCATGTTGTCATGATATATGAGATTAGCAACAACCTTACTTACCTTGGAGCCTAAGACAAAAAAACAAAAAGGCAGGATCCCTCAAAGCCTGTGAATGTGTGACCTAATTTTTCTCTAGCTTTTCTGTGCAATTAAAGGAAGAGATAAAACTATTAACAAAAGCTGTGTTTTTAATGTCAGCAACAGCTCGTGTTTCCAGGAATAGGACAAAAGAGAGCTCAAGCACAATGCCCTAAGCCATTCTGTCTAAGACAAGTTGTCTAAGACAGTTCTTTTTATGGGTACATATTAGATTTATGGGCCTCCAACTTCTGTGCTTTATAACAAGGCCATCTAGCATGAATGTCCTTATAGTGAGACAGATGCCATATTTCCTTCTGGTGGGAGGTAACAAGGCAGAGGAGGGAGAGACGGCCTTATTATGCAAAGGAGCTATAATAAAGCTGCTTTTCACCACTGCAAGTGGCCCTTTGAGAAGATGAGTAGTGAATGAGAACATGTGGAAGACTAGATGCTTGTTTATCTAATAAAACCTGATGACAAGCAACAGGTCCACTAGCATATAAACTACCTTGGAGTCATCAAGAAATTCTAAAGAAAGCTGCATCAAATTGCAAATGATATGACTTTCATCTAATGATAGATATTAATTATACTGGGAAGATTGCAATAGGCACATAAAATGGGTGTTAGCATCCTCATTATTCACTATTTCATGCCATGATGATAAAGCAATAATGACAGAATAATAAATAAGCTTTTTATTTATTTATTTGCCTTATGCAAAACTAGACTTTGAAAGTCAAATCATAAAGTTTGAAGGAAGTGGATAAAGCCTTCTAAAAGCATATGCAAATGGCAAGCAGGGAAGAGAAGGGGAAGGAAGAGATCAACCAGTAGATAAAAAAACAAAACAACAAAAAAAAAACTTTGTTTTTCTCCACGATAAACATACTTCTAAAATTGTGTCAGCACCCTTGCTTGGCGCAAATGGTAAACTCCTCAGCTAACGGAAAGATCGGAGGTTCAAGTCTCCCCAGTGGCACCTTGGAAGAAAAGCCTGGCAATTTATTTCCAAAATATTAGCCATTCAAAAGCCTATGTAGAGCACAGTTCTACTCTGACATACATAAAACAAAAACCAAACGCACTGCCAGCAAGGCTCATCCAACCCATAGCAACCCCTCTTTGGGTTTCTGAGGCAGAATCACTATGGAAGTAGATTGCCCAACCTTCCTTCCAAGGAGTGGCTGGTGGGTTTGAACTGCCAGCCTTCTGGTTAGTAGTCAAATGCCTTAGGCACTATGTCAGCAGAGCTCCTGAAGTTGAGGTAGGGGAGCAATGTTGAATAGGAGCACAGGGCATCTGATATGTACACAGCATCTCATGTCACTCGTATGACTGTTAAAGGCTCCACTTGTTCATTAGGCCCAAGAGAAGAGCAAGTCAGGCTGTGGGAGCTAAAGTGTGTGTGTGGGAAGGAGAGGGAACTGCGAGTCCTGAGACTGCCAGCAGGGCAGAAGTGAGGGCAGGAAGTGGTGGGTGGAGAGGCAGGAGGGAGTGGTACAGGAGAGAATGCAGGGAGCAAAAAAAACCCACAACCACACTTGTGCCAAGAGGTAGCTGAGATTCTTAGCATGGTACTTTATGAACTAATACCTCATAACAATTAAGGGCAAACTGGCCAGAGGGCGGTGAGGTGAACTGGAGAAAGCAGAGTACAAAAGGTGGCATTACCTGTTATCCTGTAATAACTCCTCTGTTCAGAAGCGAATTATGTCCCCCAAAAAATGAATTCTGTAAATCCTAACCTCACTGTCTGTGTTTATAATCCTATTTGGGAATGGGTTGTGTTTGCTATGTTAATGACATGGAATTATTCTAGGGTATATCTTCAATCACTCTCTTTTGAGATATAAGAGATTAAACAAGAGAAAGAATAACTCAAAGGCAGATGCCAAGATGCATGGAGATCTCCAAGAAACCAGAAAGCAGAAGCTGAAGAGACAAGGACCTTCCTCTACAGCCAACAGAGATAGAAAGGCTTCTTCTAGGGCTGGCACACTGAACTTGGACTTCTAGCCTCCTCAACTGTGAGAAAATAAATTTGTTTGCTAAAGCCATCCACTTCTGGTATTTCTGTTACAGCAGCACTAGAGAACTAGGTACTCTGGTGGCTCAGTGCCTAGGGCATTTGACTGCTGGTGATTCAAACCCACCGGCCACTCCTCAGAAGGAAGGCTGGCCAATCTACCTCTGTAGAGTTACTGCCTCAGAAACCTAAGGAGGGGTCACTAAGGAGCTCTGGTAGCATAGTGCCTAAGGCACTTGACTGCTAACCAGAAGGCTGGCGGTCAAACCCACCAGCCACTCCTCAGAAGGAGGGTTGGACAATCTACTTCTGTAGTGATACTGCCTCGGAAACCCAAGGAGGGGTCACTATGAGTAGAGTCCCACTCCTCGACGGCACATGATAACATCAACAACAGATAACTAAGGCACCCTCCGAAGAAACTCTGCCCAATGTACCCTTTCTTCATTTAATACAACATAAATCTCCATCCCCTTGCCAGTCAGCCAGCCAGCCTACCTGTCTACCTTCTCAGTCTTTCTCAGTGCTTTGAACCCTGCTCAGTTCAATGTTTTGATAGTTGTATTTTTCAAAACTTTGGTAAGTATTGATTGCTTATGACTCAACTGTTTTGCTTTTTTTTTTTCCTCTAATGGAGAAGATGGAGTATTTTTTCTGTTTCAAAGAAAAATATGATTCATCCAGTCTCAATTTCCTTTTGAATACTGTCTCCGAAAGCAAAGGCAAAAGAGTCCTCTAAGTTGGTTTGAAATTATATTATTTGCATACAGGTCCAAACTGATCTAGTCCATCTGACTAGTGAAATCAAGGTGGAAAACCAAATGAGAAACGGAAAATAATGGATGAACATGGAAAATCCATTAAGTTAGATCCCACTAAATCAGAAATTGTGATAAATCTAACCTTGAGAAAATGTACATTTCATTTATTTAAAAAAAAAATAAGATGGTAGGCAAATTAATAATGTATAAAGAGTTGAAAAAAAAATGACCTACTGGATAAAATAACCCCATCCTGCTTAGATAACAATGATAAGAACTGCCACACATGTCTAAGTTTCAAATGGACAAACTGTAGCCTATTTATCATAAGCAGAGTCATGAAATAAGTCAATGGTAGACTTTTTCTTTCTTAAAATTTAGATCATCAATCTTTACTTATAAAGCAAAGCAAAACTCAGGTTAAATAGAATTCTTTGTACATTTAGAAGCATATCCTTAATTTATATATACGAGGTGTGTTGCTGTTTTCTGAGATTAAATTTATATTTAATTTGTAGCTAATTCGCTCTGAAATCTGGGATTCTACATCCTAAGGAACAAGGTCACTTTGCTTAGGAGACTCCCAAATTTCCTGACATTCAATTAAATGACTGTAAATTAAAAGACTTAATTATGCTCTGGAATGCTACTTTGTATATTCTTGGGGAGTATTTGCACAAAAGCAGGTGTCAAGATGATTCCAGGTGATTACACCTCTTGAGTAGGAAGAAGAACAATTGAAAGGAGTCCAGAGGGTGACAGCTATGCCATGCCTTGCTCCATCTTCATACCTTAAATATGAAAAACAAGGAACTCTTCACCAAAAATCAATAAAATATTTAAAAGTAAAAAAAGGTGGGGGAGGGGGGAACCCATCACACCACTGATAAAACATGCCACTGACTTTTTTCTGTCTAAATTCCCCAGTCACCACTGATCTAGATTCTAGAAGAGATTTATGATGATTACAAGTTACCCCATATATGAGAACTCACAAAAGGAAACTGAGGTCCTATCTCTATCTCATAAAGTTTTGTCTTTACTTACCCATACTCATTCTTTGATTCATTCAGTCTATGAATATTTACTGGATATTATTACAAACATAAGGATCTCTGGTGTTGTAGTGGTCAAAGCATTCCACCACTAATCAAAAGGTGGGTGGTTTGAATCCACCATCTTTTCCATGGAAGAAAGATGAGGCAGTCTGCTTCTGTAAAGATTTACACACTTGGAAACCTTCTGGGGCAGTTCTGTTCTTTCCTATAGGATTGCTATGAGTTGGAATTGACTGAAAGGCAGTGGTTTTGGTTTTTGGTTTAGAACAAACACAGTAACTAGAGAACAGAAAGCTTCCTTTCCCTTGAGACATCTATACTGTACGGGTTCTGGGGTGGGGATGGCACTTAGAGTAAGATTTGAATGGAAACAAAGGCAATGTAACAAATGAGTTTTCATTTTCTTTTATGGAGACATTAAATTGGATAGGAAAGGAGCAAAATCACTTTTCTACATGGAATACTATCATATCTTTCTCCTATGGAGTGGCTGGTGTGTTTGAACCTCCGACCTTTAGGTTATCAGCAAAGCACTTAACCACTGCACTACCAGGGCTCCTATAGTTGCCCAAAGTACTACTGAACAAAATTGTTAGCATATCAGGCTTTAAAATCCATCACCAACAACAAAGCAAAAGAATTCAATAGTATAATAGTATTCCAATCATTACTTTCACAAACCACCCTTCATCAAGTCAACTCCAATCATGGCAACTCCATGAGTGTAAGAATAGAACTGTTGTCCATAGCTCTTTAAATGGCTGACATTTTGGAAATAGATCACCAGTTCTTTCTTCTGAGACACAACTGGGAACTTTGGAAACTTAAACCTCCAACCTTTTGGTTAGTAGCCAACCACTTTGCTGTTTCCACAACCTACCAACTTTCCAAAGAGTATCAGATTTATAATAAATAATAATAATGAAGATAACATGCTAATAAGTACAGCCAACATTATCAGAAAGTGGTTTCAAACTATTTCAAGCTTTCCAGTAAGTGATGTAGAAGCATTTTATCTTTTAGTTGGCACAATGATTATGTGATGTAAGAATCACTAACTGGATTTTACAGAAAAGGAAACTGAGCCTCATACTTCTAGTAAATGGTGCTTCAGACTGTGCTTTTTGTGGCTTTTCTGCTTCCAGGCAATCAATCAAGTCCATTTTAACTGAATTTTACATATAAATCATGTTGAATCAAAGAACTGGCTTGGGCCTTAATTAGAAATGGCCCTTTCTAAATGTTCTGTTACTTGCAAGATAAACTTACTTAGATAAAGAGCTCATTAATGTTGTCTGTAGATATTTTAGCATAGATAAGGTCTTCCCTGAACGCTTATAATAATCTCAGCTATGTCAACACACCACTGTCTGTCAGTCTGTCATACTGTGGTGGCTTGCATGTGGCTGTGAGGCTGGAAACTATGCCACAGGTATTTCAAAAACCATCATCAGGGTCACCCATGGTAGACAGGTTTCAGTGGACCATCCAGACAAAGACAGACTAGAAAGAAGAATGAGACCATCCACTTCTGAAAAAAAATGACCAGTGGAAAACTGTCTGATATATTACTGGAAAACTTTATAAATAGCAGTAAACATTGTCTTGTATAGTGCCAGAAGATAAGCTCCTCAAGTTGGAAGGCACTCAAAATACAACTGGGGAAGAGCTGCCTCCTCATAGTAGAGGTGACTTAAATGACATGGATGGAGTAAAACTTTCAGGACCTTCCTTTGTGATGGGGTGTAACTCAAAATGAGAAGAAACAGGTGCAAATATTCATTTAATAATCAGGACATGGAATATACAAAGTATGACTCTTAGAAAATTGGAAGTTGTCAAAAATGAAATGGAACACATACAGATCAATATGCTAGGCATTACTGACCTGAAATGCATGGGTATTGGCCGTTTTGAATGAGACAAACATATGATCTACTATGTTGGGAATGACAAATTGGAAAGGAATGGAGTTGCATTCATCATCACAAAAAATGTTTCTAGATCTATTCTGAAGTACAGTGTTGTCAGTGATAGGATAATATCCATATGCATACAAGGAAGACCACTTAATACTACTAATGTTCAAATTTATACACCAACCACTAAAGCCAAATTGAAGATTTTTACCAACTTCCACAGTCTGAAATTGACCAAACATGCAATCAAGATTGGTATATACACTCTGACCCTACAGTGAATAAAATGCAATGTGATTTACAGTGGGTAGAAGTAACCTAAACTGTAAACTCTGAGAGGTTGGGAACAAAGTCTGTTATTTAATGTTGTTCTCATAGCACTAGGCACCACGCTTGGAACAGAACAGTGCTTAAGGAGTAGTTCTTGAATGAGTAAGTGAATATTGTGACAGTACTTCTTCATTCATTCATTCAGTTACTATGGACTGTCTTCTTTGTTTCAGAACTGCTTTAGGTGGTCTTGAGGGAGGATACAGCACCAAATCAAATGAGCAAGAATCTCTCCCTTTGTGGTTGACTGAGAAAAATTAAAGTAAATTAGTAAATGATATAACATCTTAGAGAATGATAAGTGCTGTGGAGAAAAATATAGCTGAGAGGGGAATCGGGGCTGGGAAACAGGCTGTGCATTTTAATAGCACACACATAGTAGGCCTTTACTGACTGCCTCTCAAGCTTGACTAAACTTGTTCACAGACAACCCATTCAATGAGTTTCTGGCTATGGATCCTCGTGCTGGGCATTAAGATGTAGCAAATACAGAGAGGAAATACGTGGCCCTTGTACTCCAGGAATTTATACCTAGTAGGCCCAGGTTAATGAGTTGCCGTCAAGTCAACTCCAATCCTGGCCATCCCATGTGTGTCAGAGTATAATTGTGCTCCACAAGGGTTTTCAATCATTGTTTGGAAGTAGGTCACTAGGCTACCTAGACGTAGCTGCAGATAACACAGAAAACATTCAAGAGTAAACCCAGGGCACTGTGGAAGGCAATGGAGGAAAAGACATATTTCCTTTCTGATATCCTAAGCCACTTCCTTCCAGCACTTAAATAAATAAATAAATAAGTTGTAAGAAAGAAACTAATAATGTTTCTTACATTTTTATTTTACATTTGAATACCAGGGCCTTTTTCATTGTCAAAGCTCTTCTATACGCTATCTTACAAGCTCAAACAGACAGAGGAACTTAAAGAGAGCTGATTCAACTCTTCAACTCCAGGCAGAATGCCAGTTATGCTTCTGAGACAAGTGCATGAAGATTATACATAGCTTTGGAGCATCTTGGGGGAAGGGGTTTAAGAAGAATATAAGAAGTAAGATGCTGTTTGGTAGATATGCCTCCTCCCACTTGAGGCAACCTTAAGAGCCGGCATGCCTGCCTGTCTGTGCACATGACTGGGAACACAGAGCATGGAGTGCTCTTGTTTGACTACACAGTGAGTCTGACTCAATAAAGCCATGCTTGGTTTCTAGTCTACATAGCTACACATCCAGAAATACTGAAATGTCGTTTAATAATATGGTGCAATACAACCGTCTTACTTTGAAAAGTTCTTCAGGTCAAAGAAACACCAAATCATTTATCCTTGTATTTTAATTTCTATTTTTAACATCGGCTCTTTTCCATGACCTATTTCTAAAACAGTGGTTCTCAAATCTGAGCAACGGAGGGCTTGGTAGAAGCAGACTGGGAGGCCCTACCTCAGAGATTCTGGTTCATTGAGTCTCACAAGTTCCCAGGAGATATTAATACCACACACTTTTAGAACCAGTGTTTTAACTGAAGGAGCTCTGGAGGCACAATGGTTAAGTACTTGGCTGCTAACCGAAAGTCAGCAGTTTGATCCCACCAGTCACTCTGTGGGAGATTCTGTAAAGACTTACAGCCTTGGAAACCCTAGGGGACAGTTCTACTCTTTGGGGTCACTGAGTCAGAATTGACTTGATGGCTGTGGGTTTGGTTTTGGTTTTGTTTTAACTGAAACTGAGGTGATTAATTGAAATCACTCTCATTGACCAATATAATAACAATACATCTGAAAAGAATAAATCAATCATCTGAGGTTTTTCCTCCACGAAAAGCAACCAATCAGATTTTAATATTTCAATTGCTAGCCCCTTAATTCTAAGACTCTTCTCTAGATATTGGGGGTAAAAAAAAAAAGCCACCATGAAAAATACAGAAACTCAAAGTGGACACCATATGTTAAGATTCAAACAGACAGTGGATTAAGTGAAATAGAATTGAAAACATCCCTATAGTTTCAAAATATCCAATTAGCTTTTTAGATTAAAGCACACTATTGCTTACGGAAGGTCTCACTAGGCTACTTTATGAAGCAAAAAATTCATCGTTTAGGTTTTCTGCTTCTTTAATAGTGGTGGATAGATGGATAATCGATTTTCCTTTTAATATGTTATATTAGAACAATTAATTTTTTTAAAGTCTGGCTTCCCAAACTTCAATTTAAAATAAGGGTTAAAAATTATACAAAAAGAAAGCAACTTAATCCTTTAACTGATAAACTAAAATGAAGGAGGGTTCTACGGCAACTGATAAAGCGTATCTTTTAACATTTGTAAATTTAGTAGATGCCACTTTAATACAATGTAGTAGTGTATATTGGTCCTCAGATCATTAGTTTTAGTATGCCCTGTTAAAATATCTTACTTGCATTTTTGTATCTGCCAAGATGTCAGTTCTGACATGACTCTCTTCAGGCGAAATGTAGTTGGCCTTTCCTCATTTTTCGCTGACACAGAAAATGAACAATTTTTTAACATCATTTAGGATAATGCTATCTGAATCATAGCAAGTTCAACTATAAATGAGGTGCACATGTTAAGTCATCTGCAAAAAGGTACAATTTTACAACTGGCTGAATTAGTTCAGGGCATGAAAATTTAGCAGCCAGACTAACCAATTCTAGAAGTACATCTGACTGTAGAGAAATTTCCCAAATACATAAAGACCACCCGCCTTTAATGTCCTCATTTCCACTTGCATATAACATTTGACTTTAATGTATATGCAAGTTTCTTCCTGCAATGTTAAGCATTAACTATATAACGCACCCTTATCTAGAGTACATTTGATGATTTGGGTTGGTCATTAAAATATCTAAATTGAGTACTTAAGTACAGTTTAGAAAATTATATTTTCTACATTTGAAATAACCGTAAATAAAACTCTCTTTAAATTATTATGGAAGAATAATGCTAAGTGAAAAAGGCAGAATACAAAATTGAATCTACACTGTAATTGCAACTATATAAAATTGGTTATGCATACAAACAAGATTAGGAAAAAACATGGAAACTATAAGTGACTGATTACTTAAGGAATTAGAGAAGTTTCTTTTGAAAAAAATCCTATAAATTTTATAAAGTTATTTGTATAATTTTCAAAAATATTAAAACTATTTTGGGAAAGAAATTGTGTTTTTGCCTCTTGGACTGAATTTTTTTTTTTTTTTTTTTAATCATTGATCGTAACGTTAATTACTTAAAGCATAAGAAATATTGTTGTAATGTTATAGAAAGAATTGGTATCTTCTTTCATTCAAAGAAATTTATTCTTAAACTCATGATATTATTGTACATGTACTAATGAATATTCTTTACACAGACATTATTGTTGCCATTCATCATTAATATTACAATTATCAAAAATACTAGTCTTCCAACCAGAAATAATCATGGAACCATAATAAAGACAAATGAACTAAATTACTGATGGTGTTGAAATTTGCAGTATTTTGATTAAACAGCCAGCAGGAATTGTCAGACTAATTAACTCAGGGTCAAGCTGCTGCTAAACCAAATGCCAGAACTATCAAAATCCAATATAGGATATGCCCCGTTACTCCACTAAGACTACGTATTTGTACTTAAGAGTAATGATCTGATATGTTAAGAAAGTTCAGCTCAGTAAAATAACTGCTGTTGAGAACTATTTGTGCCAGGGCTGTTGTCAGCAAATCACTCAAGTTCTGATAGTCAAGCTATCTTGAGATCTTCTCAGTTCTAAAGGCATCTTTACAGGTAATGCAAACGTGAGCCTAGGGAGCACCTATAGCCTAACTTTTACATCCTTGGTCATAACAATACATGGGAGAAGAATGGATTGCTTGAGGTCCACAGCATCCCTTTAAGACTTCAGGGTTAAGTTGATAGAATAATGTTGGAGTAGTGTAGGAAGAAGGAAAAATATATCCCTATGAGGGGCTGACTAAAAGACCAAGATGTTTTTCCCCCTCTTACCATGCAGATCTTGGCTGAATCATATTGGTGAATCAGTTCGTTCTTCTATACTTAGGCCTTGATTAAAAGTAAATTTAAGCATATTATTCCACCCCTCTTTCTCCTTGACTCCATCCAGATTGCTCTATTTTGGGAAGATGTTTCCTCACAGTTGCTTCTTGCCATATAAGAAGCATGGGGAAATTACCAGACCAATAGCAAGGAGCAGCAGGAAGTAACCACTAAAGGAGGATAAAATAAAAGGAAAGCAATCTAAAGTGGGAGCTGCCCCAAGGAAGAGGGGACATTGCAGTTGAATCTTCTATCTTGATGTAAGTATGGCTTCTATGCGGGAGTAGAATAGCTCGGATGATTGAAAGAGCCTATACTCCCAGGGGTTAAGATGTAACATTAACACTTCCTTTGCATGTTGGTCCTTTTTCTGTAACCCCAAGGGACTTAACATCCATTTCTGAGATTATCTGCAGGTGTTGAGGTCTCAAGAGAGAAGAACAGGAGAAATAAGGTAAGTCCTGTTTGCCCCTTTCTAGGACAACTTGGCATTACCCCTATATTTCCATCCTGGATCAATGAAAATGAATTTCAGTCCCTCAAGACACTCATTGGCCTTTCAACTCCCAGGTTTCCCCCTTCCGGTCCTCCCTTCTGACTGATGCTGCTTCAACTACTTACTTCTCTGTGCCCTTACTCGGGTTCTCTCTGACTTCACTGCCCTTTCACCATTCTCCTCATCAACTGGCATGGGTTCCTTCAATAGTCAATATTCATTTTTAAAGCTGTCCCTCATCCCTGAGTCTGGGTTAGATAACCCCAAACTTTTGTTTTCATTATTTAAGTATACTATTATCCTTCTTACCACCACATTATGTTGAAAATATCTGTTTAGAACTCATCAGAACAAATAATTCCTCTGAACTCTGAGTTATTCAAGAGTAAAACATTTTAGTGATTTTGTATTCCCTGCACTGTGCCTGGCACATAGAATGCACTCCATAAATACTGAACTGGATTAACCAACCCAACCCAACCCACTGCCATTGAGTCTATTCCGACTCAGCAACTCTGTAAGACAGTGTAGAACTGTTCCATAGGGTTTCCAAGGCTGTAAATCTTTATGGAAGCAAACTCCCTCCTCTTTCTCCCACAAAGCAGCTGGTAGAGTTGAACTATTGTTTAGCAGCCCAATGCTTTAACCACTACATCACCAGAGCTCCTTGAATTAAGGCAACATTAAAACATAGAATGTTTTAATGATGGTGTTTAAAAACATTTAAGGGCAACATTAAAATATAGAATGTTTTAATGATGGTGTTGAACTGCAATATATGATCGTCTTTCAATCACCAGACAAATATTTATTAAATACCTGTCAAGTGCTAAGTATATAAAAATTATTCAATTATATCCTTTTATTCTCTGTTGAAATGCTTTATTCATGGAAAAAGTTTGACCTTTGAAAATATTTAGCACAAGACTATTTTATTGCAGTTGGAATAAAACCTAAAATATTCCCCTACAATCAGCTGTGCATTAGCATGCACCAGCCTAATTAAAAAGCAAGGACTGTAACAGGAGAAAGGAGATGGGCCATACATGGATTACAAAGAAATAAAAAGAACTAAGTTGTACAATAAAGAGGAGACATTCCCTACCGCAGAGGTCAAATGAAGATTGTCAAACTAGTTTTTCCACTTAGAACCTAGTTACAAGATTAGAAATGTTGCATTTAAAAGCCACATATAAATCTCTTTCTCTTTACATTATAAAGAAAAATATATCCTTTTAAGTAATAAAAAAAAGAATCCGTTTACAAATTGTAGCCTTCAAATAGGCAAAGACCACAAAATGGCTAATCATTGCATGTATCTTTGGTATAAATGTGATCTTAGTACTTAGAACTGAAAAAGAAAGAAATGTTGTTGAGCCCATTCTGACTCCTGGTGACCTCGGGTGTAAGAGCAGAACTATGCTCCACAGGATTTTCAACTGTTGATGTCACAGAAGTAGACCTCCAGGTCTTTCTTTTGAGGTACCTTTCAAACCAAAACCCAAACTCACTGCCAGCAAGTTGGACCCAATCAAAGCGACCCCTCCTTGGGTTTCAGAGGCAATTACCACTACGGAAGTAGATTGCCCAACCTTCCTTCCAAGGAGTGGCTGGTGGGTTTGAACTGCCAGCCTTCTGGTTAGCAGTCAAATGCCTTAGGCACTACACCACCAGAGCTCCTGAGGTACCTCTAGGTAGACTCAAATTGGTTAGCAACCAAGAGCTTAACTGTTTCTACCACCCTGGGACCCCACTACCTAGGTTTGTCCAGTGCTCTTACTGGGGATTGTTCTGTTATTCTGTGATTTATAGACAAAGTCCTTCTGGAACTTCAGAGGATTGGAGTCCACTTTTTATTAATAAGATCAGAAAAGGAGCAGTGCCCCAGGACAGCACCTTTCTTTAAGGGTAGAGCCAGAGGACTTGAAGGAGTTTAAGGCTTCCTTTTTGGATTCAAATACTAAATCATTATTTAATTATGAATCTATTTATGGCAAGAACTGTGTCTTTTCATCTCTTTGTTTCAATAGCTTGGTGCAATATTCAGTACAAAATAAGAACTAAATGAATATAGACTTAATTTTTTTGTAGGCTTAATTTTTATAAGGACAAATTCTTCTTCTTGTATTACCACATAACTCATACGATTTGTCTTTCTATATTGAAAGGACAGCCTAGGGAAATGTTGAGGATGAAGGAGCGGTTCCATCTTCCAAATATTTATTATGATTCTACCCCTGAAAACTGCAGCATATACCTATAACCCACTATTTATTTCTCTGAAAAATGGTTTCTTTCTGGTGTGTGGGTATGTGGCAGGAGGAAGCTAAGTGGGAGTAATGCTACGATTCTTCTTCCACTAGCAGATGATGTTCTAGGCAAATGATCAATCACCTCACTTCGTCTCTCCTGCTATCCCTACTCCAATAAATCTACTCTGATCCTTCTCAGGGGTGGGCCTGTCTCACACAGACTCATGAGGCCAATCTTGGAAACTTACAGATAAAAGTTACCTTATGGCTTAAGCAGTCACTCTTCTACATATCATAAAGCAGTCCTTAAATTACATATCATAAATGTGTCTTAGCAAAGAAAGGCTATTCTCTGATTATAATATCCTCTCCATTTTGTCATCCATTTATTACCACTTTTTGTGTTCTGATATCACCACTATTGGTACCAAGATAGAGAGTTACAGAGAATTACCAAAAAAAAAAAAAAAAAAACTTTTTGCCGTTAAAGAATTTATGGTCTAATAAGGTATAGAGAATGACACAACCAGAAATGCTAACACAAATAATCACAAATAATGGAAACCAGTGGCTCTCAAACTGTTTGGTCTAGGACTGAGCCCTTTACACTTTTATAATTTATAAGGACCCCAAAGAGCTTTTGTTCATATGGCTTTATCTATAACTTGGAATTTATAACTCAGAAAATTTTAATACCCAGCACACATTTCATTAATCTACTGCATACTCATTAAACAATGGAGTGAAAAGACCAATACCATCTTAGAATTAGTATGAAAATTGTTTTGACCTCACAGACTCCCTGAAACAGCCAGAGAGACCCTCAAGGGTCCCCAGACCACACTAAGAGAATTTTTGATATAAACATACAACCATACCCATCATCAACTATAGCTTTGAAAAGCTATAGAAGAAAACAACATGGATTTCATACTAAGAATAGAGGGATCTTACCCCTTCCCCCCCCCAAAAAAAAAACTCACTGTTGTGGAGTCATTTTTGACTCATAGTGACCCCTCCTTGGGTTTCCAAGGCAGTATCACTACCGAAGCAGATTCCCCCATCTCCCTTCCAAGGAGTGTCTGGTGAGTTTGAACCACCAGCCTTCTGGTAGGAAGCAGATCCAAAAATAAGAAACACACAGAGCAAATGTCATTTGGTGTGATGCTAGCAACCTCATGAATATGCCAATCTCTCTACCAGCCACTGCTCAGAAGGAATACTGGGCAATCTATTTCCCTAGAGATACCACCTCGGAACCCCAAGGAGGGGTGGCTATGAGTCAGAATCAACTCGATGGGCAGTGAGTTCCACTGGTTGCACTGTTATGTTATATAGCTTTACTGCATAGCTTATATTTGAAACAATATCACATCTAACAAATTTCAATCTTTTACAAAAAATACCTTTTAAAAAAGTAGTTTTAGGAAGAACAATCTCATGAAAGGAGCTGATGGTATTCTATGAGCTTTTAGGTACAGCTGAGGTCAGGATTTGTTTGTATAACCAAACCAACTGGGTCCCATTTATCTTTTATGTAGTTTAATTCTACTGTAAATGCCAGGCAAGAAGGAAAAAGAAGTTTCATCAAGTCAATCCTCTCCTTCCTGAATCCTTTACTGCTTTTATATTGAAGTGGAATAATAACAAGAACAAAAATGAAACAGGTCGACATTATTTCCCCATCTCTCTCTTATTTTATGCTTCTTTCTTTCTTGAAACAACCCCTTGCCCTTTGAAGATACCTGTCCTACTTCTGTCCCCTTTGGTGTCAATACTTAGTCCCAGAAAAGGTATTGGTCAATTACCCAAAAGCATAAAAAACATTAAGTCAAGCATAACTTAAAAATTTATCTCATTTGCATTTTAAGATAAGATCAAAGCCTTCATCTTCATTGTGGAATTGCAGATGTCAGTGAGAAGAGGAGATATTTTGTAGATAGTTTAGACCTGTGGTTAGAATTTCAATGCTAAAAGAGGTTCAGGTTTCCTCTTCCCATTCTTCCCATGCTTACTTTCCCTCTACAAGACATCCCTTAAGCAGCTTTCATTTTAAAACTTCGAATAATAAAAACTCACCATTCCCAAGGCAACACAGTCCAACTTTGAATAGTTCAAACCTTTAGAAAGTTCATCTGCACACTGAGCTGGACTCCACCTCCCTGAGGCTTCCACGCTTTTCATTCTTGATTCACTTGCCCAAAGAGGAGGGGAAAAAACATAACCATTGCTATTCCTTATAACAAACCCTAAAATTTTTGAAGATATCTATCCTTTCTCCCTCACATCCTCCCTGTTTAAAATTCCTAGATCTCCTGGACTATATCTAGTTTCTTTTTCTTTTTTTTTTTTTTTTGCTGTTGATCTCTCTCTCTCTCTCTCTCTCTCTTCTTTTCTTCATCTTAATCACATTCTTCTAAATATGGGGGGGGGGCAGTGAAAGGTAGGCATGAGACACATAGGCTTTGGAATAAGTCCACATCTCTCTCCCACATGTCAACTTTGTGTCCATGTGCAAGATGTTTACCAACCCTAAGTCTCAAATTCGTCATAAATGGTGATCCTAGTAGCCTTCCCTTATATGATTCTTATGAATACAAATAGATAATATATGGAAAGTTCTAAGCACAAGTGCTCAATATATGAAAGCTATTGATTGTTATTTGTATTATTGGGCTCAAATATGTATTTCCTGTAAGTTGGTACCCAGAACTGAATCTAATACCCAGGTAAACCCTGAATAGATCGGACCTAGTAGGATTTAACCCTAGAAGTATATTTTGTTCATTGTGATCAGATCTGGATTAATCTAAGTAATTAAGACAAATAATTTTACTTTAGTTTCAAACACACCAGCCACTCCTCAGAAGTAAGACTGGGCAATCTATTTCCGTAGAGATACTGCTTCAGAAACCCAAAGAGGGGTCGCTATGGGTCATAATCGACTCAACAGCAGTGAGAGTTTAGTTTTGATAAAGGATAAGTGGTGTTGGCATAAGATTATTCTGTGGTTTATTTGTAAAGATATAGTTGCCCATGCTGATTATGGATAGATTGGCTGATGATATTCAAAATAGACTTAGCATCCTGTGTAATAGATTACAGAAAACTATCACTTCTTTTAGAGGGTGGTTACTATTACTTAGGAAAAATAATACATCTCTATAAAATAAGTAAATTAGTATATTTAATATGTCATAGACAAGTGAAGAATATAATACAGTATATTGTAATCTACTTCCATAGTGATACCACCTCAGAAACCCAAGGAGGGATCGCTAGGAGTCGGGTCAGACTTGACGGCACATAACAACAACAACAACAATGACAATTGTATTTTAAAAGCTATTCTTTCCTGAGATGCCAAAATCTCCTTCTGGCAGAAGTATTTATTTTATAAATTTATTTTATAAATACTTCAATACAACCCCACCACCACCACCACTACCATCAACCAGTATCTGTAAAGACCATATGGGAATCCTGGACTTCCACTTTCACAAGTGATAATGAGATGCTTCTCCTTTTCCCACAGGAATGTTGTCAGAGAAGGCCAAGTGAGAAGCCAAGACTTCATCACCTTCCAACAGGAGCAAGTCCTCAGCTTTCTGAGTGGCAGTGGCAGCCACATGGGGAGCAGTAATAAGATACTCTTGGCCCTCGCAGCCAAGGTGAAATCAATGAAGGCTTGGTGGGGAGTCTCACTACCACCCCTCCCACCAGTAGGAAGGCACCCTACCCCCAGGTGTCAACAGAGGTTGAGTTGGACCCTAGACTTGCAGCCCATCTGGCAGGGATGACACGGAGCTCTCCTTCCCCTGCTAGCACAGAGTCAGAGGAGTCCTGCTGAAGGAGATGATTTCAGTAAGGTTCAGTGTTTCATAACATGATTCCCCAAATGTCCATGATTCAGTAGCAATCACTTAAATAAACAAGGACCTATGTTTTTGTTTACTTTCCTATGTCTTGTTTGTCAGATTAGGCTGTAAATTTTGTTGGTAGGGGTCATGTCTTAAGTTTCTTTGGATTCACTTTAACACCTGGCACACTGCCTTACCCAGAGAGGGTGCTCCATCAATTGTTGATTTTGGCTTTAAATAAGACCTATTTATTTTCAGAGAGAAAATTTGAAAGATTGACACTTGTAGCAAAAAATCTATTATATGTCATTTAAACAGTAAAATATCGGGGCTAGTAAATGCATTTCTGTTATAAATAATGAAATTCTTAATTGTCTATTAGAATAACTGTCAACACTTAATAAAGACTTACCACGGAGCAGCCACTGGGTTAAGAGCTTTCCATGAACATTATTATCTCATGTAATCCTCAGAACAATGCTTTAGGTAGTTATTATTAGTATCCTAATTCTACATATGAGGAAATAGGCTTAGAGAAGTTAATTGCTAAAAAATTAATAAATTATATTTTATTAATACATTCTTTCATGGTATCATAAAGCCTATAGGTTTATGCTCTGGTGGCATAGTGCCTAAGGCATTTGACTGCTAACCAGAAGGCTGGCAGTTCAAACCCACTAGCCACTCCTCAGAAGGAAGGTTGGGCAATCTACTTCTGTAGTGATACTGCCTCGGCAACCCAAGGAGGGGTTGCTATGAATTGGATCCGACTCCACGGCAGTGTGTTTGGTTTGGTTTGGTATAGGTTTATTTCAGCTGTAATCTTTATTTCCTTCTATAAGAACTCAGAATGCCTAAAATGATCTAAATTTTATTGCTTGATACATTTGTTTTCTTAAAGTATTTCTATTCTTTTATGTAAAAAATTAGAAGATGTTTCTCCATTAAAAAGTAAAAGTTCACCAAGACTATAAATTCAGTTGTCCTGTTAGATACAATACTCTCATTTAATGTTTTCTAACTATAGATATATACGTATATATACTCTACTTCTGTAGTGATACTGCCTCAGAAACCCAAGGACGGGTCGCTATGAGTTGGGTCTGACTCGATGGCACATAACAACAACAACATGTATATATATGACTTTGTATTTTTATATGTATTGTTGTTGTTGTTGTTGTCATGTGCTGTCGAGTCGGACCCGACTCATAGCACCCCCTCCTTGGGTTTCTGAGGCAGTATCACTATCTAAGTAAATTGCCCAACCTTCCTTCCGAGGAGTGGCTGGTGGGTTTGAACCTCCAGCCTTCTGGTTAGCAGTCGAGTGCCTTAGGCACTATGCTACCAGAGCTCCTATATATATGTATATGCATGCATATTTCTATACATTTTTGTTCCTCCAAAGGCATCATTAATCTGAAACATGCACTTTCTGTTCAGGTAATGCAGTTATGCAAACTCAAAGTTGTTAATTATTCTTTCAATACATTTATCAACCAAGGAGTATTCATACCATGGATATGGATATCAAAACAATAATTCTATCCATATCAAAGCAATGATTTATTTATACTCTAACAATTTGATTTATGTTTGCTCTAGCACTCTATTTTTATGGCCAGACTTACCCTTTTGGAGATTTAGTTCCTAACAGTCTATGGTTCATTTTTGTTTGATTGGGACTTCTCAGGAAGATTTACTCTATAGATTGCAAATGCATAATGTGAATAGGGTCATAGCTTCATGGATATATCATAACACTGAAAGGTACAGGCATTTCCTGGAAAACCTCTCATCTTCTACAGCCATGTACTAAATATAACATGGTGTGTGGGGAAAACGGGAGTGAGATTTCAAAATTCAAAACTTTGTAATCAGAGAACTGATAGGAACAATAATAATTTTTAAACAATACTACACAGTTAAAAACACATGCTAAAATTTTAATAAACAAAGTAATATTGCAGATTTAGGATATTACCTTAAGAAAAAGTGATGGTAGCTTGATGGCAGCAGGCATATGGAAGGGTTGAGACTGTTAAGTTATAGAAACAAGGGAAAATTGCACAATGACCTGAGAGAATTGCACTCAAAAAGCACATTCAAGTCTGAGCATGTAGCCAAATGAGCAAGAGGGAAACTTAGTGTCAATGTACAAAACAGGTTCCTTTTTGGCTTGCTCTTTTGAACCCTGTTACTTTATGTCTACCTGCTGTTATTGGGGAGTGCAAAGCATTAATATGCTTGGAAAATTAACAAACCATTGAAACCTTGGCATTTTACTAACATCATTCCACTATTCACCCACTCCATCCCATTTGAGCTAGGCTTCCTTACAAAAGCACACACTGGAGCAAAACAGACTGGACCCAAAGAGATTATCTTTGTTCACCCGTACCCATCTTTAGACTAGTGAATAAATGACAGTCCATAATTATTGATTACATTTTAATCATTTACAAAATTTCTAATTAAAGAATAAAATATTATTGTGTGGATCTCCTGTTCATTTCAACCACAACATAATTTTTAAGATTAGGTTGGGAAAAAGGATAGCCGTTAGATTGTTCCATCTTCTTGGGGTTTCGTGTGGTATTGTTTTGAGTTATTATTATTTTTTTAATATATAGCATTTGAAAAATATTTAGGCAAACAGATATGCCCCATTTTAACTCATAATTTCAAGTTTATCCAAGTAACTTACAAACCCTAATTAAAATGGATTTGAAACAAAAGATTGTGACATGTTATTAGTCCTTCCATGTGCTACAAAAGATCGCAATCTTTATTCTACCTAAACTAGAATTTTACATGAAACAAAAATAAACTTGTCATATAGTGATTTTTCACTTTTTAATGTGCTTTCACACCTATTGTTTTGTCAGAGTAAATGCTCTCTGGAAAGTCTGAAATCAAACCTATCTGATTCTGCTGTAACTCCTTGACAATTAGTCCTTGGATCCTCTGTATAAAAATGAATTTTTTAGTGTAAAATGATGCCTTATGACAACATTTTTATTTAATAATTCTGTTATCAGCTAATATTTTTTCACTTTAGGTTACTTAAAAGTCCAAATGTTACCTTTTTGGGCTTGGTTTCTAGCTCCTTGACCTTTTAAAGTTGTTTGTTTTCTAATCCCCTAGACAGGTACACTTCTTTTCAAGACTTTAATCTCTTCTTCTCCGGAAATCCACTTCTCTGCTTCATTAACCCTCCCTGTAATATCCAGAATTAAATCGCATACCTCATTTATTGTTGTGGTAGTGCATTTTTTTTCCCCTAATGCAGTACTGGAAATTACTTTGAAAGGAATGACCTAAAGTTTTCATCATTCAATTTATTTTATTTCTCACTTCTAGATAAGAAGCTGTTATACTTAAAAAAAAAAAAAAGGAAATCAAATTGTTGAAAGTGTTGGGTAGAGGAAAGGAAAAAAAGCCAATGGTTTAACAGGTTTATCATGTGAGTGAAGAATAAATTTTTTCTCTACAGTGTTCAAAACAGAACCAGGACCAAATAGTGTTAAGTTACACAGACACGTATTTCTTCTTAGACAGTTTTTGAAGCAATGAGTTATTCCCTTCTGGAATTATTTTCCTTGGAGAGATTCCCGACATGATCATGAAGCTTAACCAAATGAGTTTATAAATATGTATCCATAACAAACTTTGGTGAACCTTTGGCTAAAGGCTGATTACAGCAAAGCCATATGATATGGCAGTCAGAACAAAGACCATGAGGATGAGTTACCTGCCTGCATTAAAATCCTAGCTTCCTATAGGCAAGGTGTGGGATATTGGGTGTTTTCCAACCCCTCTTTACCTCAGTTTCTGCATGTATAAAATGGGAATAAAAGTTGTGTTAGGTTTGTCCTAAGGATTAAATTAGTTAATGTATGCAAAGTTTGCCAGCGATCTGTAAGAATTACATGTATGCTTTGAATATTTAGCTATTTTGTATGAATTTCTCCTGAGCTCATTTAAATTCTTTTGAAATAGAGACTAAAATTTAAGCTATGCTGATGTTGTTAGTTGCCGTTCTATTATGGTGACCCCACGTGTGCAGAATAGAACTGTTCTGTGGGGTTTTCAGGGCTATGACCTTTTGAAAGCAGGTCATCAAGCCTGTCTTCCAACACACCTCTAGGTAGATTCAAACCACCAACCTTTCAGCTGTTAAGTCTAGTGCTTAACCATTTGTACCATCCCATAGCTGCTAGGGTAAGCTATGACTCTAAAAGTCTTCCCTTCAGTTAATAGTCCATATATACAGAATACACTTTCATAAAAATGCATAAGATCCACAAGGGATCTTTGACTTATTCATCGAAAATTCCTAAGCATTATGAACAATTAGCATTGTAATAGATGATCAATAAATATGTACTAAACAAATGAATGAAAATGTCCAATTGCCCCATGTTTTGAAGAATACATAGATCAATTTAGAATGATTTTATCAAGATAATTCTATTTAACTTCATACATGAAAGCCTTGTTTCACAAAGCCAAGACATCCTAAGAGTTCTCAAAGCCAGGAAACATGTTTCATTCCCTTTATTCTGTTTCTTAAAATCTGCATTGGAAATGACCCCTTAATAAGGCACCAATGACACTTTCCTATTCTTGCCATCTTAAGCATAGGATGGCTCTTCCTGGTGAAGATTGCAAGCATTGGGGTACAAACTAGGTACCAGGTACAATAAGAAGCCTCAAGAATATTTTTTTAAATGGTAGTAAAGGAGATTACACTCACTCCTCACTTATGAACTGTCTCGTTATCTGACATCTTTGAAAAATTTCTCATGCAGTGCCTCCAATATTCTGGGTCCCACCCAGGTGCATGGCCAGGCCTGGGGCACCCTCTGTGGGTCACCCTGAATGATATACCAGAGGCCTTGTGACAACCAGGCCATGCAAGGGATAGCAAGTGAATGGCCTCAGGATAACTTCTCTCATTCGTCTGTGACATCTCAATCTGGCCACAAAAGGTGTGGGGTGACTGTGGGACAATGCAAGGTTGTGGGCAGGCAGGAGGAGGTCAGTCAAGGGTCCAAAGGTGCTGGGGAGGTCAGTGGCAGGAGGTAGTGGGCAGTGGATGGCAGTAGGCAGCAGGCAGTGGGCAACACCTGACTACCACCATGCCCAACCTGCTAGGCTCCATGGTGATAGGGAAGGTGTGGTGGGAATGGAGGGCCTGCTGTACCACATGCATCCCAAGATGCATTGTTGTTGTTGTTGTTGTTATGTGCAATCAAGTCGGCCCCAACTCACAGCAACCCCTCCTTGGGTTGCCAAGGCAGTATCACTATGGAAGTAGATTGCCCAGTCTTCCTTCCAGGGAGTGGCTGGTGGGTTTGAACCACCAGCCTTCTGGTTAGCAGCCAAATGCCTTAGGCACTATGCTACCAGAGCTCCTCCAAGATACATTAGAAAGGCCTAATGGGCAGTGAGCAACTTGGGCAGAGGAGGAGGCTGGGATACCAGCACCAAAGACAGGGCATGGCCCCAACCCTCAAGCAATGCTGATTCTGAGTAACAACCTGGTCTTTGGAACCTAATTGTTGACAAATGAAGAGCGGGTGTAATATATAATCTGAACCCTACAAACCATGTGTCAACTATCAAACAAAGAGTAGTCTTTATAAATGCATTGATGACTTTGTAGATCCTGGCACAGGTCTAAGATATGTGGTTTTCTACTCCAATTTTATGACTGGACTCTGTTCTAACTGGATTATTATTACTGTTGAGTTGGATGCTTCCCTTCCCCCTGCAAGAAATTATTTACTTCCCAATGAAAGATCATAATTAGACCGATGTGTCAAAGCCCAACTGTATAAATTGTATGTGGTTTCTCCAACTGAATCTTTCAAAATTAACACGCAATACCAAAAAATTAACATTTTGCTAAAATGTTATCTTTTTTTATTATTGTGTGAACAAATTATACAGTTTGGTAAATTATTTAATATGGTTCTTCTAGCCACAGTCTTCCATTTTGTGATGTACTGTAAACCCTAACCTCCACAGCTATGGTTATGGTTCCATTTTAGAATGAGTTGTCTGTTATGTTAAAGAGGGAGGATTAGGGTAGGATGTATCTTGACTCACTGGAGGGTGTAACTCAAGTCACTGTCCTTAGTTTTTTTGAGGGTATGGTCTACATCCAATATATACGAATGTTCTGGTAAAGTCCTCTCCCTTGCTCAGGGTCCTGCTTCTGGCTCATCTTCATCTGACCTCTCCTTCTTGGGACTTGAGCCAAGAGTCTATTATCTGACCTGATTTACCAGCTTCCTCAGCCTTGTGAGCCAGCAGCCTGTCTGACGTGCTAATTTGTTCATCAGCACCTGCAACCAATGAGTGAGGGAAACCCTCCAGACTGACACCTGACCCATGAATTTGGGACTTGACAGCTTCCATAAACATGTGCGACATTTCCTAGGTGGTTTGTCAGCTCTGTGAGACATTGCAGAGAATTACAGAACCTAAGAACTCTGGTGGCGCAGTGCCTAAGGCATTTGACTGCTAATGAGAAGGTTGGTGGTTCAAACCCACCAACCACGCTGTGGAAGAAAGATGGGGCAATCTACTTCCATAAAGATTTACCACCTTGGAAACCCAGTGTGGGTCTCTCTGAGTCAAAATGGACTTGATGGCAGTGGGTTTGATTTGGTTTTCAGTTTAAGAAGGGAAGAAGAGTACTGAGTGGAGTAGTTGATACGAGATGACTGAGTGGTACAGCAATTTGAAAGAGTTGGGCATTTGGGACATATTTTTTTTAAAAAAATTATGATTTGGGTGAAAGTTTACAGAGCAAATTCATTTTCCATATAGCAATTCATACACATCTTGTTCCGTGACAGTGACTGCACTTCCCCACAATGCAATAGCTCTCTTCCCACTTCCTCCTTGTAGTTCCCTCTTTCCTGTGTCCTTCCCTCACATGCACTCTCACCCCACAAGTGGTCTTCCTGTGCAAACACTGCCCTTCTATTCTCCCATGACTGATCACTCAAAGGAGTATATCTACCTGATGTAAATGTTCACCCCATATGCCTAATTACTATTTGGCTGGAAGCCACAGGAATGAGTTCAGTTACAGACCTGAAGGGTAACTAGGGGCCATAGTCTCAGAGGTCTCATTCAGCTCTATCAGATCAGCAAACCTGGTCTTTTTTTTTTTTTTATGATTTTGAATTTTGATCCACATTGTTCTCCCACTCTGCCCAGGATTTCCTGCACAGATTCCCCCCTCCAAGTGGTTAACAGTGATAGCCAGGCACCATCTAGTTCTTCTGGTCTAATTGTCATATAGGCTGAGGATCATATGGTATTCTAGTCCCTTGGACTAATTGTTTATTTGAGTCTTTACTTTTCTTCATTCTTTTTTTCTCTGGATGAGGAGAGACCCATCATTGCATCTAGATGGCTGCTGGCAATCTTTTAAGACCTCAGTTGTTACTCACCAAAGTAGGATGTAGAACAATGATTTGTGTAGTTGTTGTTGTTGTGTGCCATCGAGTCGGACCCGACTCATAGCGACCCCTCCTTGGGTTTCCGAGGCAGTATCACTACAGAAGTACATTGCCCAACCTTCCTTCTGAGGAGTGGCTGGTGGGTTTGAACCACCACCCTTCAGAGTTAGCAGTCAACTGCCTTAGACACTATGCTACCAGAGCTCCATTTTGTGTAGTATGTTGTGCCAATTGAGCTTGATGTCCCCTGCAAACATGGTCCTGAGCCCAGAGGTCCAACTACTTATGCCCTCAGGGTAGTTGGCTGTGGTCAAGGAGCCACCACAACCTTGTCACTTGGGACATCTTTAACCTCTGTTTCACAGGGACCAAACTTGTGCTGGTCCTTCTAAAAGAAACTATGCAAATTATGATAATGTAATTAATTATGTTAATGTTATTAGCTCCTAGAAAACTGCCATACAACAGAAAAAAAAGAGAAAATCAATGAAACAAAAAGCTAGTTCTTCTAAAAGATTAATAAAATCGATAAACCATTGGCAGATCTAACAAAAGAAAAGAAAGAAAAGATCCAAATCACACGAATTATAAACGAAAATGGTGTTATCACAACAGAATCAACTGAAATAAAAAAGATACTGACAGAATATTATGAAAAACTGTACCCCAATAGATTTGAGAAACTAGAAAAGATGGACAAGCTTCTAGAATCACAAGACCTACCTCAACTATCCCACTCAGAGATAGAAAACTTGAACACAAC
>NW_006921728.1:532534-537392 GCF_000298275.1 Orycteropus afer afer | reverse complement strand
AAAGATTTCATCAAAAGGGTAAAAAGAGAACCTACAGATTGGGAGAAAATATTTGCCTATGACATATCTGATAAAGGACTTATCTCCAAAATCTATAGAAAACTTCAACACCTCAACACCAAAAAGACAAATAACCCAATTCACAAATGGGCAAAAGACTTGAACAGACACTTCACTAAAGCAGATATACAGGCAGCCAACAAACACATAAGAAATTGCTCATGATCATTAATCATTAGAGAGATGCAAATCAAAACAACAACGAGATATCATCTCACCCCAGCAATAATAGCAAAGTTCCACAGATCAGAAAATAACAAATGCTGGTGAGGTTGTGGAGAGATTGGAACTCTTGTGTACTGCAGGTGGGACTGTAAAATGGTACAAGCATTGTGGCAAATGGTATGGCGTTTCCTTAAAAAACTGAAAATAGAAGTACCATTTGACCCAGCAATTCCATTACTAGGAATATATCCTAAAGAGGTGAGAGATAGTGCATGAACAGACTTGTGTACACCTATGTTCATCACAGCACAATTCACCATAGCAAAGAGATGGAAACCACCTAAATGCCCATCAACGGATGAATGGATAACCAAATTATGGTACATGTACACAATGGAATACTATGCTATATTAAAGAACAATGAGGGATATGCAAATCATCTCACAACGTGGATGAACCTGGAGGACATTATGCTGAGTGAAATAAGTCAATCGCAGAAAGACAAGTAATGTATGAGCCCATTACTGTAAAAAGAGAAAGAAGGGTTTGCTTGGGAAAGGGAACTCAGTAGGTTACTGGGATGGGGAGGGATGGGGAGGAATTAATTTCAGGCTAGTTGGGGCCTACACGCTGATGTGGGTAGGGGGAGGGATATACAGGAAGGATCTGTGATCATCATGATAACATTAGGAAATGAGAGGACACCGAATTGTGCACATAAGAGATAGGCAAGAGATGCTAATACCAACTAATCTGTCTACAATACTGCATTGCCATTAACACCAAACACCAGGCTACAGATAAACACATAAACACCTGAGATGATCAGACGGGGGTCATTGAACAGAAGTATATTCTAGACCAAGGATAGATTCAGCTGAAGCTAACCTTGCACAGACACCAGTGATACAAAATACCTGCAGTCCTTACAGAAACAAGACAGACACAGAGTAATCCCTCACAGACAACCAGACACTATGGGAGAGAGATCCAATAGAGCTACCATCTCAGGACCATAGTACTGGGGGACACCAAACTCCATTGGCACAACAGAATACATAAAAGCGTTGCTCCACATCCTACATTGGTGAGTAGCGAATGGAGTCTTAAAAGCTTTCAAGCAGCCATCTAAGATGCAGCTAATGGTCTCCTAGCATCGGCAGTAGAGAAGAGCACACGCACATGAAAAGAGCATTTGGAAGCAATCAGCCATAGGACACGATGGCCCTTGAGACCAGAAGAACTAGATAGATGGTGCCAGGCTACCAATGCCAACCACTTAGGAGAGGATCAAATCTGGAGATCCTGGATAGAGTGGGAGGGAAAACATGGAATAAAATAAAAAAAACTCAATAATAACCAGAATTACTGGTCATATGAAATCTGGTGAGACACCCACTACTATGGCCCTGGAATACATTCTGCACCTGGAATAAAATGCACCCCAGGGCTTGGCTGTCAGCCCAATAGTTAACAAGATGTACATGCAGACCACTCAACCGAGGATGATGCACCCACATACTCTATGGTAATACATCCCTTAGAACAATAGACTACGGGACACTAGAGGACCAACATTCAAATTGAGGAAATGCAGTACAACCAGGAGTGCATAAATACGAGGGGCACAGGGGAAGGGTTACAGGGTAGGGAGAGGAGGAAACTGGGTTAGGGTTGGACATGGTGAGTGGGGAATGAAACTAAATGTACACGTAACGTTGAATGTAAAACAAGCTCTTACAAAAAAAAAAAAAAAAGAAAGAAGAAAAGAAAATTGCCATACGGAAAAAATACATAAATAAAATAACACATTATTAATAATATTAACCATTTGTGATATTCATCAATTCATTTTAAAAAATATTTCCTGAGGACCAAAATGTGCCAGGCACTGTGCTTGACCTGGGATACTCAGAAGAATCCTTCTGACTCTAGAAAAGAAGTAAACTTTTAAATATGCAGTGTAATCAAATATGCCAGGTCTACAGTGGTACAGTGAGTGCACAAAACTTCAGTTCTACCCAGAAGGTGGTGCCAGATAGTAGCAAACTATATTAGTCAGTTTTCCACCGAGAGAGAGATGGCCCACTCAAAGGAGTAAGGAAAAGTATTTACCCGAAAGGACCACTTGTAGAAGTGTGCGCAGGAGTAAGGGAACCATCAGATACTGAAGTTCCCAAGGACTAACAAGACTCAGAAGACATTCAGAAGAAGGTTGGGCAATCTACTTCCATAGTGATACAGCCTCGGAAACCCAAGGAGGGGTCGCTATGAGTCGGGGCAACTCGACAGCACATAACAAACAACAACATACTGGAAGAGGCACGGAAGATTTGGTACTAGTACCAGTAAGAGCTGAAGCTGTAGGAGCCATGGCCTTGGTTGGAGCAACAAAACTACTGCCAAATGACAGCCCAGCAGGGATGAAAGTGTGGCAGAGTGGTAGGAATAAATACCCAGATCTCTCTTTTCCCGCCATCCATCCTCTGCTGATGCCTCTCAGATGCCAAGCCCAACTACAAGCCAAAAGTGAGGGGAGCGTGGTGATGAGGAAGACCTCCGACATCAGCCCAAAGGACACAGGGCAGGGTGGGCAAGGGTGAGGAATAGAATGAGAGGGGTAAATGGAGGGTATCCAACACAATACCACTTGAGATGAGCCTTGAAGTATGAGTAGGTGTTACTCGGTTAGATGGATGGAAGGCATTTTAGGCAGATAGCACAACAAAAACAACATAAAGGGGTGGAAAAACCATAGCCCACTGGTGGAACTGGAGTATGAGAATGCAAAGCTAGAGATGAAGTATAAGTCAGATGAGGGATACCAAGGCATTTGGACCATATCCTACATAACCAATAATAGCCTGTGTCAATTAAGTCTGTGTGTGTGTGAATGTATGGCTGAGAGCAGAACACCATATCGAAAAATATGTGTCTGTTTCCCTCTTTAAGACTCTTCTGAACCAAGACTGCTAATACAAGTCACATATGTTATGGAGGACACTGTACCATTCCTAATTATTTTAGGGTAATGTATTTAGTTACACACTAAATTAAAGCTAATTGAACTTGGAAGAGGTTCAGAAAGCAATTAAATATTACTTGGAATAGAACAGTACAGTAGGATATGTTATTCTTCCAATACAGAATTCTTGTTGAATGATTACACTAAGCTAAATTGGAATTTTTTCCCGAGAACTCTAACAAATAATTCAGTCTTCTTCACTTTTCCAAATCACATGGAAACAAGGAAAAGATGCTAATTTAAGCATATTTCAATCTTTACATTTGTCCTTACCTTAGGTATTTAGAATAAAAATCAAAATACTCTTATAGTGAAGCCTACAAACTCTACGGCATATAGATTTGTCTGGATTCTTTTCTAATCTTACTGACTGAAATACAATGGAAGTACTCAAAAGCTTATTTGGAGCACAAACTGAAAAATAATTATTGAAAAGAGTTCCTAGACACTGAGCCTGGTCACTTTTTGGTTCTATTTGTGTCTTTTGTGTAAGCAAGAGCTATAGAAAATACACTAATTTCCTTCGCATGTAAAATGTCATCTTGTAATTTGTAGCAGACATTTTTGAAATTTCTGTTTAAAGCTGGGGAACAATTTGGGGCTATAGAGCAGAATGGCCCATTCTATTCAAGTATAGGGATTAAAACCTTAACTCTAGCTTCATTGGCTAATAAAATTAAACCAATACAAAACTAAACTGATTACCTAATTTTATTTTGTCCTAAGTCATTATTTTCTGTCCAGTTTTAAGGTTTCCAAAGCAGCAGGATAGCTTAACGTGTAGGAAATATGTGACGGTATGCAAAATTCTATTTGTTTGGCTTATATATATTCTGAGTTTGGATAAAATTAACTTTTTAATTAATCTTCTGCTTATTAACATATGTTTTTGGTTTAAAATGCCAAGCTGGTCATTAATTTACTCAGACATTTCTTGAGGGTTTGGCTGGAATCAGAGGAATAATTAAGTTACTACAGGTCTCTAATGTAAAATGTCAATTCAAAAACCCAGAGGAAGACTTCCTCTTTCTCATAAGGGAGATGTTTTTTATAATGAACAGAAATAAGAATTGAAACTAAGAGGAGATGACTGCATCATCAAAAGAGGGATAATTCAGACTCTGAAGCCCAAGGAAGCAGCAGTCCATAGATATTAAAGAACCCATAGCTCATTTTCTAAAAAATTAAAATATTTAAACCAACAGTTATAAAATACTTATTATGTTTTTAGACAAAAGGGATATTTCTATCCCTTCAAGGCTATTGAGTCTATTGAAAGGCATAACAGAAAATGTTTTAGAACAATATGTTAAATTTTTAAAGAAAATTTGTACTTAGTACTGTGGGAACAACAAAGAGGAGTGTGCTAGGAGTGGTGAAAGGAAGATTGCACACAGGATACGACACGAGACGAGTCTGGAAACTCAAGAATTTATTGGCAACAAAGAGAGAAGAGATAGCTATTCGTGGTTGGGAGGAAATCTTGTGCAAAGGCCCAGAAGTAAGGAAAGCATCTTTTTTTATTTTTCTTCTTTTTCTCTTTTTTTATTGTGATTTGGGTGATGATTTACAGAGCAAATTCACTTTCCATACAGCAGTTCACATAC
>NW_006921728.1:525764-532434 GCF_000298275.1 Orycteropus afer afer | reverse complement strand
AGTGTCCATCCCTCCATGCACTCCTGCCCCCTGAGCTGTCTCCCTGTGCATAAGCAGCCCTTCTTTCTCCCATGATTGTTCTCTCCAAGGAGTATATCTACCTCAGGTAAATGTTCAACTCATATGCCTGTCTTTTGTTTGGCTGGAAACCATAGGTGTGGGTTCAATTCCAGACCTGAAGGACAGCTAGGGGCCATAGTCTCAGCAGTTCCACCAGGCTCTATCAGACCAGCAAACCTGGTCTCCCCCACCATTTTTTTTTTTTTTTCCTCCAAATGATTTTGAGTTTTGTTCCACATTGTTCTCTCTCTCTATCAAGGATCAAGGAAAGCATCTTTTATCTGACGAACAGGAAGTTGTTTAATGTTGCTGGAAAGTAGAGAGCTTAAGGAGTCCTGGGTGGTGCAAACAGTTAACGTACTCGGCTACTAACTGAAAGGCTGGAGGTTCGAGTCCACCCAGAGATGCATTGGAAGAAAGGCCTGGGGATCTACTTCCCAAAAAAACAGCCATTTTTGAGTCACCAAGAGTCAGAATCAATTTGATGGTAAGTGGTTAGAGTGCTTAGAGGAAACTAGTGTCAGATGAGGCTGGACAGTGGCCCTTGTGCATCACCCGAGGAATTTAAGGTTCATTCTGAGGACCTCTGGTGGCATAGTGCCTAAGGCACTTGACTACTAACCAGAAAGCTGGTGGTTCAAACCCACCAGCCACTCCTGGGAAGGAAGATTGGGCAATCTACTTCCGTAGTGATACTGCCTCCAAAACCCAAGGAGGGGTCGCTATGAGACAAATTGACTCGACAGCATTGAGTTTGGTTTTTTGGTTTTTAGGATAGGGTAGAATTGCTCCATATGGTTCCTAAGGCTGTAATCTTCATGGAAGCAGACTGCCACATCTTTCTCCCATGTAGCGGATGGTGAGTTTCAACTAGCAGCCTTTCGGTTAGCAGCTGAGCGCTTTAAACATACTGCACCACCAGGGCTCCTAATAATAATTAAAATAAGGGGATTTTATAAATGAGAGTTGCAACAAAATATAGAAGGCACAAACTAATTTGGATAACTCAAGGTAGATTAAGCAAAAGAACTATTTACAAAATCCTGTGCAGAATGCAGGAAAACCATAAGGGATAGTCCTTCAGTACCCTGTGGCTAGTAACAGTGTAGCTGTTATCACCACTAAGCCTGAAGTAAGAGGGGAGAGGGCAGTTACTGGAAATCCAGGACAGTATTGTATGAAAGGGACCACCTTGAGGGGAGCAACTACCAAGAAGAGCAATAAACTTGGGTCAAGGGTCACAGTCAAAGCTTCAGGGAGAAAGCTGATCTTCCTAGTCTCACTGCCAAGCCCAATCAGAAATTAGAAGACAAGAAAGGTATTTTATGTGATCTACACAGAACTGCCGTCAGGAGAAGAGAGCAAAGTAGAAAAGTGTGAAAAGTAGAGTTGGAGCAACAAATGGACAATATACAGCAAAATTCATCTTGTTTGCCCTTCAGTATCCCCTCTTCTGAAAAGCCACCAAACTAAAAACCAAACTCACCGCCGTCAAGTCAATTCAACTCATAGCGACCCCTCCTTTGGTTTCCGAGGTGGTATCACTACGGAAGTAGATTGCCCAACCTTCCCTCCGAGGAGTGGTTAGCAGTGAAAAGCCACAGCACACAGGAAATCCTACCAAGTTCTAAACTGTAGCAGGGTGTAGTCAAGTCTAACTAAACTATAGCAGGGTGTAGTCAAGTCTTACATTCTTCCACCTGAACCTAAAATGTTAGCTGCTGCCAGTGATTTTCAAACAAGGTAGCAGTGAGAAATGGAAGAAAAAATAATAATATAACCACTACTGTTTTGTTTTGTTTTTGTGAGGTCTAACTAAGTTGGTAATCATACCAACCTTCTCCTACTACCATTGCCATGTTCCCCTTACTCTCTGCCAGCACCTCAGTTGGACATGTTCCTTTATCCAGTAGGGTGATTCAAACCTCCGTTTCTCTAGGATATGGATCTTTTGTTTTCTTCTCTTTATTATGTTGTCTTAGTTTTCCAATTATAAAACTACTGGATAAAGGAGTACTAAGCAATGCCCTTCCTGCTATAACCAGATACTCTGGGTCCCAGACATACTCCTTTTTCCATGGTGTAGCAGTAACCTAATAGCTCCCCTGGCAATCAATTATCCAGGCAACACAATAACTGAGAAGTCTGACTCCAGGCCAAAATCCTCCAGGTGATCTGTCAGACTCAACCATGGCAAAAACAAAGGCTTCATCTGGCAGGGCTCAGAGGAATGTTGATCTCCCCAGCCAGACTTGGTGCACGGCAGTTTCTGGGGGGAATTGCAGTCCAGAACTCAGGCCCCACTTGGCAGACTTCTGTATCTGCATCCTTAGCCCAGGAACCTCCATTACAAGGCCTTTTTTTATCAGGAGAGGCCTTACCTGATACACTGCTCAGGTGCCTCTGAGGCCAGTGCCTAAGGCTTCTAACCAGAAGGTTGGCAGTTCAAACCCACCAGCCACTCCTCGGAAGGAAGATGGGGCAATCTACTTCCGTAGTGATACTGCCTTGGAAACCCAAGGAGGGGTTGCTATTAGTCGGGTCTGACTCAAGGGCACATAACAACAACAACAACAGAGGTACCTATAATAAATAAAGACATCATGAAGAATATTTGGCAAGCCCCAGTAGGAAGTTGTAGCAGTCTGGCAAACCCCAGCAAAAAGTCTAAGGTTCTGAGTCAAGACCATGCACTTGTAGCACAGAACTATATACCATTCCAAAGGCAACTCCTGGCATGCTACTAGGTACTGGTACAAACCAGGCAATGTACTTATTATCAAGGTAATACGTGACTGAAGGTACTTATCACGGACTGGATAAGTCAGACCCACCAAATCATAAGATTAAGCAGGCGCACCAGTAATCTATTACACAATGGAAATGATACATCTTGCAGTAAGCCCAAGCAGATCCAGAGCGCACAAGTAAAGTTCACAGATATGTGGCCCAAACCTGCACATAACCCTTAATGGTTGTATGTAAAGCACCTCTGGTGGTCATTTACATGGGATATCTTCATATTTTGTCCATTCCAAGAAATCCACCTATACACTTCTCCTCCCTTCCACCATGTGATCAATATTCCACTAGAGTTCCCCATCCCCAGGTTACTCCCATGGCCTCACGGGAGTTCCCTATGAACTGATGAAGAAGAAAAACTCAGGGTTTGCAGATGTCATGGCTTGATATTTTGGTATAAGCCAAAAGGAACTGCTATTACCCTATAGTCAAACTTGGGAGGTGGGGCCTAAAAGACAATGATAGGAGAAATTTTGGTTGGTAAAGCTCTGGGTGGAGAGAGAAGTGGACAAGATCAGAATATGTGTGGATCATAAACCCAAGATCAATGCTGAATGGTTTGGCTAGTTGGTCAGGGGCTGAGAGGAGCAAGATTGAAAGAGTGGGGACAAGGAGGTCTGAGAGAGACATGTGGAGGGACCTATGGAAGAGGGCAAAAAGGGAGAGGATCTTGTATCAAACATTAATACCTAGCAGAGAGCACTGATCACAGGTGAAGCACAAAACAACTAAGTGGAAAGTTGGACTCAGCCATTAGATGTCAACCAGCTTCTGTCCTCAGCTACCCCAATGTTTACACAATGGATAAATAGTTGAGTCCATGGTGGCAAAAATAATGCTTTGTTGTTGGTGTTGTTAGGTGCTATCAAGTTGTCTCTGACTGATAGTGACCCTATGGACAGCAGAATGAAACACGGCCTGGTCCTTTGCAGCTTCACAATCCTTGCTATACCTGAGCTCATTGTTGCAGCCACTGTGTCAATCCATCTCATTGAGGGCCTTCACCTTTTTCATTGACCCTCCACTTTACCAAGCATGATGTCCTTCTCCAGGGAATGGTTCCTTCTGACAACATGAGTAGGTAAGATGAAGTCTGGTCATTCTTGCTTCCAAGGAGCATTCTGGCTGCACTTCATCCAGGACAGATTTGTTAGTTCTTTTAGCAGTCCGTGGGACTTAGCATTCTTCTCCAACACCACTCAAAGCATCAACTCTTCTTTGGTCTTTCTATTCATTGTCCAGCTCTCATATGCATAAGAGGCAATTGCAAATACCATGGCTTGGGTTAGGTGCACCTTAAGTCTTCAAGGATCTAGCTACTTCTGCTGCTCAATATCCTGTCCTGTAGCATTTGACTGTTAACCAGAAGGCTAGTGGTTCAAATCCACCATCTACTCCTTGGAAGGAAGACTGGGCAATCTACTTCCGCAGAGATACTGCCTCGGAAACCCATGGAGGGGTTGCTATGAGTTGGAACCAACTCAGTGACTTTTTTGTTGTCATTGTTTGTTTGTTTGTTTTTGGTCAGCAAGTCAGGCAATGCTGAGACCCCCAATATTATTATTGTTCTATCTAATAGATAATATGGGGTAGGGAATCAGGCAGTAAAAACAGGTCTGTTTACCATTACTCCTAATGACCTGGAGAATTTGTTTCCAATCTCTGCAATGTTAGGCTCTGTGGGTCTAGAGATTCTGGTACTCGGGGTGAGGGGTGCAGTACACTTTAACTGAGGTACATGTTAAAAGTCCTGCTAAATTTAAAGCTACAGCTAGCACTTGGTCACTTGGGGATGCTTGTGCCAGTAGAGCAGAAAACATAAAAGGAGTTAACATACTGGCAGAGGTAATGAACCTTAAACATTATGGGGATATAGTGTTGCTACAGTACAATTTTGGCATAAAGGAACATATTTGTCACTCAATGATCTGCTATGGAATCTCTTGGTAATTCCTTGTCCACTTTTAACTATTAGTGGACAAGTACAGTAACCATGATGTAATAAAGTCATGGTACTCTGGAAGTGTAGTAGTTAGGTCATCTTTGATAAGGGTTACACTATGCTGGGAAACCCATGCACAGCAACTATTCCAGTCTCCATAGTCCTAAGCATGCATTGGGATGTCTGGAAAATGAGGTTAACTGTCATCAACAGGGTAAGTCATCTCATCCATCTGATTATTGAGAGCCTCTTCCACTATCAATGGCCTCTGGTGGTCATTTATGTAGGATATCTTCATATTTTGTCCATTCCAAGAAATCCACCTACACACCTCTCTTCCCTTCCACCATGTGATCAATATTCCAGTAAAGTCCCTCCCCCAGGTTCCTCACTACAAAAACTTATTATCATTGCTTCAGAAGATGGTGGAATAGGCAGGCAGACTGCACAGACTCTCTTCAATAAAGAAAAGAGGAATCAATTAACACAGATACAGAAGATAATCCTGGAGCCCTGAGCTTTGTAGGGAAGGATACAGAAGTGGACTAAACTCCAACTAGTAGAACAACTTCCATGATAACACCAAAAAAGGAGACATATGGAGCTGTGGTCTGGCAGTGATCCTGATGGCACAGACAGCTTGAATGTTGCCAAGAGGTGTTAGGACCTAAGAATTAACCCAAAATCGCCTTTGCTAGCCAGGGCCTGCACAGAGGACTGCACTAGTGGCTGGTGAATAGAAGGGGAAGCAGAGAAGAGGAAAGTGGGCTAAGCTGTGGACTTTTGCCTGTCTGGAGGGCACAGCCATTCTGAATGTTTACAAGCGTTTCAGCCATATTGGATATTTAAAGTGACAGTGTTCCCCCAGATTCCAGGGACTTAAGAATAGGCTCCACTTGCTGGAAACTACAAGGATATTCCGGATGCCAGTGACTGGAAATGTGCAATATTTCCCTTGTTACTCTTATACTCCCACCCTCTTGGTGAAGGGAGGTGCAGCCATCCCTCATTCCCACCCATCTTCTGGGCAGACAGGAATTCTATCCCAAACTGTGTGCTTGGATGGAACTTGGGTGTCCTGCCCCACCCTGCCCAGATTTTTTTTCCCCTTTTTTTTCTTAGTTTGTTTGTTTTCATCTGTTTTAAAATTAATATTATTATTGTCCTTTTTATTATTATTCATTATTCTTCCTTTCCCAGGTTCTAGTTTTCAGCCTTTTCTCTCTTCCCTGTTCCTGGTTCCCATATTTTTCTTTCTCATGGTTAACCCCATTCCTTGTTTTTCTTTTTGCATCTTTCATATTTTTTTCTTCTTTATTCTCTTCCTCTACCTTTTTTCTCTTATTGCCCTCTCCCCAAATATTGTGGGTTTTCTTTTTTCTTTGTTTTGGTTATTGTTCCTGTGTGTTTACACAGTGTATTTTTTGTCCACTTGCTTTTACTTTTTTGATGGTTATTCAATTGTTTTTGTGGGAGACAGCAACAGTGCCCATACAACACAACTACACCTGCACCTCCGGCACCTTCACTTACTGAGTAAGAGCCACCATTTCCTTCTTCACCAATTGGCCAATGACAAACAACCACCAAGAAGAGAGTGACTAACCCTTAACTGTTCTTCACAAACAGTTAACAGAGATCTAAATACAAAAATGTTACAATGTCTCAGAGAAAACAGACCATCACAGTCCATACAAAGAAGCAACAAAAAGTAGTAGAAACAAAACCAAGATACTGACCCAGAACACTTCCCTGAAAGCTGCATTGGAACTCCCTGATAAGGAATTCAAAAGAATTATATTTAGATATCTTCAAAGGATTGAGAGACAGTTCAGGAAAACACTGACAAATTTAAGGAAAACACAG
>NW_006921728.1:510081-521569 GCF_000298275.1 Orycteropus afer afer | reverse complement strand
AGTGCATGGAGAGAAGGACACAGGGAAGAAGTATCTATGAGGAGAAAGTGGGAGGGGAGCTATTACATTGTGGGAAATTGTAGTCAGTGTCATGAGACAAAGTGCTGTATGGAAAGTGAATCTGTTCTGTAAACTTTCAACCAAATTACAATAAAAAAAGAAAAACTATTATCAATTATTCTTGAGTGAATTAGCTCTCTCTCTCAGAACATGTCCCCTCCCACACAAAGTGGACAATTTCATATATAGCTCAAAGTTAAGCTCAGAAGTGGTGGGACTGTGGTGCTGTGCCATCCATGTCTTCCTATTGTAGATCCACCCATGAACTGTGCCTACATCTTCTTCTCTTCTGCTAAGTCATGATAGAGAGAACTGATGGAGAGGATGCAAGCAGTGGAAGTAGGAGTCACTAGCTCTGCTGAGATAGTTTGCTGTGCTTTCCGAACCTGCTTACGAGAGGGAAGAAAGGGCCTGGTTTCATATATAACAGGAACTGGCCAACCATATCCGTAGACCAATCCAGCTCACCACCTGATTTGTAGCTTACATTCTTTGCAAACTAAAAATGTTTTTTTTTTTTTTTTTACATCTTTAATTGGTTGGAAGAAAATCAAAAGAAGGATAATATTTCATGACATATAAAAATGGTATGAAATACAAATTTTTGAGTTAATAAGTTTTATTGAAAGACAGCCACATTAATTTGTGGTATTATTTATGGCCACTTTTGCACTACAGCAGCAGAACAGACTAGTTGCAATAGAAATCTTAAGGCCTTCAAAGCCTAATATAATTACTACCTGGCCCTATATAGATAAAACTTGCTGACCCTTGATACATACCCCTTCTGCTTTATAATGGAATGCACTGTGCATGTCCAATTTTATGGTTCAATGGATCAGAAAACATAAGTTGGCAATTTGGGTATCCTATGGTCAAGAGAAGGAGGAAGATGTGGTAGTCTGCTTCTGTGAAGATTTATGGCTTTGGAAACCCAGGGGGCTCTACTCTGTCCTACAGGGTCGCTATGAGTCAGAATCGATCACTTGACAGCAGTGGTGGGGTAAGCTCAAGAATTCAATCTGTTCCAAGAGCAGCAGCCAGTCAGATCTTCTTTTTTTCTAATAAGTAGCTGCTTGCAGAGCAGAACATAGCCTTATTCCAAAACTCTAGAGTGTCAGTGCTGTGATTCTCCTATTGGAGTCTGCCAGGTACTCTGTATAGCATCTCTACCTGTCACAGACTACTGCTTCTGCTTCGACACAGGGTTCATGTGGCAAGACTGTCTTATCTGGAGCCTGAACTGTCTCTGAGCCCTTTCTTGCTTTAAGTTCCATTAAAACCATCAGCTAAATGGAGCTACTCCCAGAATAAGTTGGTACAGCATGACTAAATGCAGTGTATGTTGCCTCCAAAAAGGACCACAAAGCTCTGAGAGTGGTACAAGAAACAATGAAATCTCTGTCACTTTAGAAAGCATATTCCATCATGCCTCAGATCACTGGTCCAATGTAAACTTCATTGATACTATAGGTCCTTGAACTTTCAGAGTTTCTCTCTTGCCTTCTGGCAACGATAAATATTATTAAAGGATCTAGAAAGTTTGTTATTGTCTGCTCATGAAGTCTAGTTAGCATAATGTTGTCAATGAAATAGAAAGGTATAGTATTATTTGGGATATTAAGGAAATTAAAGTCTCCCCAAATTCTATCACAACAAAGAGTTAAAGAGCTTTGCAGTAGCCTCAGAGTTGTGGCATCCAGGCCCAAGGAGGGATTTGTTGCCTTTGCTTCAGGGAATGATGTCAGTAGAAAGTCTTCAACTTTCATCCCCTTTATGGATAGCCACTCCTCGGAAGGAAGGTCGGGCAATCCTACTTCCGTAGTGATACTGCCTCGGAAACCCAAGGAGGGGTCGCTATGAGTCGGGTTTGACTCTACGGCATATAACAACAACAACAAAAACATGGATTGCCTTAGCTGCCAAAAGCCATCTCACACAATGCTATTGTCTTCCCAGAGTAGCCCACAACCACTGACATTATCAAGAAAGGAGCATAAAAGCCAGGCAGGCTTTACTCCAGAATTCACCACGGGATCAACTGAGGCTATTGTCAGGTCTGCCCAATCCTGCTTCCCCCACCTTGCACAGGTGTTGACACCTAAAAAAACTCACTGCCATCGACTCAGTTCTGACTCATAGAGACCCCTCCTTGGGTTTCTGAGGTGGTATCACTACAGACATAAATTGCTCAATCTTCCTTCCAAGGAGTGGCTGGTGAGTTTGAACTGCCAACCTTCTTCTTAGCAGTCAAATTCCTTAGGCACTATGCTACCAGAGCTCGTTTTGGCTTTGTTGTTGTTGTTTGAAATCCTGAACACTAACCTTCTCAGAGTGTGCTTCCCAGAGAACCCAACTTGTGACCTCCCTGAAGCAAGAATGTAATGACATACTATTTTCCCTACTACATAAATGCAAGCTGATTCTGATTTCATTTACTGATGGAAATTAAAAAAAAAAGGGGGGGGGTTTCTGTTACTTCGCTTCAATAAAGACACCACATGCAGAAGCTCAGCTATGCCAGTGCTTGTTGTTGTTAGGTGCCATCAAGTCCACTCTGAATTACAGCAGCCATATGACAACAGCATGAAACACTGCCTGGTCTGAGGTCCTGCCCCATCCTCACAATTGTTGCTATTCTTGAACTCACTGCTACAGCCACAGCACCTATCCATCTTGTCGAGGGTCTTCCTCTTTTTTGCCGACTTTCTACTTTACCAAGCATGATACTCCTTCTCCAGGGAAGGGTCCCTCCTGATTACATGGCCAAAGCATGAGAGATGAAGTCTCATCCTAGCTTCCAAGGAGCATTCCAGCTGTACTTCCAAGACAGATTTGTTCATTCTTCTAGCAGTCCATGGTATATTCAATATTCTTGCCAACACCATAATTCAAATACATCAGTTCTTCTTTGGTCTTCCTTACTCATTGTCCAGCTTTCATTTGTATATGAGGTGATTGAAAATACCATGGCTTGAGTCACAGGCACCTTAGTCCTCAAAGTGACATTTTTGCTCTTAAACACTTTAAAGAGGTCTTTTGCAGCAAATGTGCCTGGTGTCATATGTCATTTGACTGCTGCTTGCATGGGGGCCAATTGTGGATCCAAGTAAAATGAAATACTTGATAACTTCAATCTTTTCTCCATTTATCATAATGTTGCTTATTGGTCCAGTTGTGAGGAATTTTATTTTCTTTATGCTGAGGTTTAATCAGTAAGTGCTTCAAGTCATCTTCATTTTCAGCAAGCAGGTTGTGTCATCTGCATATCATAGGTTGTTAATGAGTTTCCCTCCAATCCTGATGCCACATTTTTCTTCATACAGTCCAGCTTCTCAGATAATTTGTTCAGCATACAGACCAAATGAGTATGGTTAAAGGATATAACCCTGATGCACACCTTTCCTGACTTTAAACTATTAAGTATCCCCTTGTTCTGTTCGAACAACTACCTCTTGGTCTATGTACAGATTCCTCATGAGCATAAGTAAGTATTCTGGAGTTCCCATTCTTCACAATGTTATGCATAGTTTGTTATGTTCCACACAGTCAAAGGCCTTTGCATAGCCAATAAAACACCAGTAAACATCTTTCTGGTATTCTCTGCTTTCAGCTGAGATCCATTTGACATCAGTAATGATATTCCTCATTCCACATCTGAATCTGACTTGAATTTTTGGCAATTCCCTGTCAATGTATTGTTGAAACTATTTTTGAATTATTATCAGCAAAATTTTACTTGCAGATAATATTAACGATACTGTTCAATGATTTTCTCATTCTGTTGGATCATCTTTCTTTGGAATGGGCACAAATACAGATTTCTTCCAGTCAGCTGGCCAGGAAGTTGTCTTCCAAATTTCTTGGCATAGACAAGTGAGAACTTCCAATGTTGTACAACATTGTAGCTGTTTGCTGAAACATCTCATTTGGATTCCATCATTTCCTGAAATCTTGTTTTTCTCTAATGACTTCAGTGCAGCGTGGACTTCTTCCTTCAATCAGTTCTTGATCATATACTACTCCCTGTAGTGGCTGAATGTCCACCAATTATTTTTAATACAGTGACTGTGTATTCCTTCCATCTTCTTTTGATGCTTGCTGTGTCATTCAATATTTTACCCATAGAATCTGGCAATATTGCAACTAGAGACTTGAATTTTTTCTTCAGTTCTTTTAGTTTGAGAAATGCCAAGTGAGAAACCACTGAGAATCATAGCCTAGCCAAACTGACACAGAAAATTATCCATCACACCCCCAAGTCTCAGAGTACCCAGTAGCAATACATACACTTCATAAATGGCAAAATCCCCACATTGATTTCCTGGCACAGTGGTGTGAGGGCTTTTATGTTAGGAATAGTAGAAGCACAGGAACTTTCCTCTCAAGATAGTCAATCTAAAGTAATACTGCATCCTGAATAAATCCCAGAAATTAGTGCCATCATCAAAGACTTAAGAGATGCAGAGGTTGTTATTCCTACTGTACTTCATTGACCTCAGCTGTGGCTGATACAAAAGCAAGGTAGGTGAAGGCAAACGACAGTAAATTGTATCTTGAATTACATGGTGATACCTAGCATAGACTACCACTTGTCTTGTCAGTTTGTTGTACTTGTTGGTTTTCATGTTGCTGTGAGGCTGGAAGCAATGCCACTGGTATTTCAAATACCAGCAGGGTTACCCATGGTGGAAAGGTTTCAGTGGATCTTCCAGACTAAGACAGACTAGGAAGCAAGATGTGGTAGTCTACAACAGAAAGAACTGACCATTTAAAATCTTATAATAGCCAAATGAAATGGGTGGCTCTGCTGCTTTTTGAAATACTGATGGCATAGCTTCCAGCTGTCACAGCAACATGTGAGCCACCAAGTATGACAAATGAGTAGTAGTCTATGCTAGGTATCACCTTGTGATTCAGTTTACAATTTACTGTCATTTGCCATCACCTACCTTGCTTTTGCACCAGCCACAGCTGAGATAAATGAAGTACAGTAGGAATAACAACCTCTGCAACTCTTAAGTCTTTGATGATGGCACTAATCTCTGAAATTTATTCACGATGCAGTATTACTTTAGGTTGACTATCTTGAGAGGAAAGTTCCAAGGGCTTCTACTATTCCTAACATAAAAGTCCTCACACCACTGCGTCAGGAAATCAATGTGGGGATTTTGCTATTTATGAAGTATAAGTATTGCTACTGTATATTCTGAGACTTGGGGGTGTGATAGTTAATTTTATGTGTCAACTTGGCTAGGCTATAATTCTCAGTGATCTGGCAAATAGTGGACTGGTTGCTGTTCCGTAATGTAATGTAATGATCTTTTATGATGTGATCTGATGTAATCAAACAATTAGTTAAAGGAGAATTTCCTTGGGGTGGTCGGCCTCCAGAATATAAATGGATGCTCTGGCAGAACTTGCTCTCTTTCTCCATCCTGCATTCTTCTCATTGGCTAATCCATAGGTCTTGGGATGTAAATCTGCAGAAGTTTCTGGCCTAACCCCTGCAGATTTTGGATTTTTCTGGCCACTAGAATCCCACTAAAGAGCTCTGGTGGCATAGTGCCTAAAACATTTGACTGCTAACCAGAAAGTTGCTGGTTCAAATGCACCAGCCACTCCGTGGAAGGAAGACTGCACAATCTACTTCTGTAAATATTTACTGTCTTGGAAACCCAAAGGGAGTGTGCTATGAGTCAGAATTGACTTGATGGCAGTGAGTGAGAGAATCCCATCAGCCAGCAGAGGTCTCCAGTCTGCCATTTGAACTAAAGATTCGGACTTGTCAACTCTGACAACTGTGTGAGCCATTTCCTTGAAGTAAATCAATCTGTTCCTCTCTGTCTCTCTCTCTATATGTCTCACTGGTTTCTCTCCTCTAGAGAACCCAAACTAAGACAGAGAAAACTATAAGATGGGCCCACAGTTCTACTGACCCACTATTAGATAAATTTGAGCCAAGACTCTATTATTCAAATTCCATTAGTTTGATTGATGGATTGTGGTTGCATTTTGGGTCTTCAGGGATTAGTGATTAAGTTCAAATTTCTCAGTCTCAGCCATGTCTGCCTAGATGTTTCCATTTCTTGTCTCAAAGTCTCATTTCTTCCTTACCATAAAATTTGAGTGCAAGTTCTATCACTCTGGCCACAGTTAACTCTGGCTAAGGTCTGAGAGAATATTCATGATATATTCCTGCAGCCACTTTGTAGAGATCTTCTCTTAAAGAACCTAGACTTCACTCAGATAATTATATCTGACACACTAGCCACAACAATGAACTCAAACATACTGTGAACAAATAACTCAATTTGTCCTTTTCTCTCATTTCTGAAAATACCTTGAAATTCTCAAACAATCAAGGAGACTTTTTTCTCCCCCTAAAGCCCCCAAACAGTTAGGTAACATTTAAACAAGTGCCAATGAGTTAGAAGTCCCCAACTCTTCAGCTGGCAACAGGCCTCAAGAAGGAAGGCGGCATGATGTAGCGGGCCTCAGAACAGGTGGAAGCATGCAAACAGAGTTTTTTGGCCCACCTAAGTACCCTACCTAGTTAAGAGGGGGATCAGCTGAAGGAGCACTTTGAGTTTCTCACCTATGCTACAAAGTAGGGTACACATAAAAGAGTCATCATCTCTGCCCAGACAGCCTTTTCAAATCTAAGTGAGAACTGCCTCAAAAATTGATCCACCTTTGTTCTGGAATGCTGTCTGATTCTTTTTATAAGTAATAAGAGTTACCTTCCATATGCTAATGCTCTAGGAGTATCTTGGATGTTCAGACTCTAATTGGATAAATGTAGTACCCATAGAGTGGCTGATGCCACTAGACAGACTCCTCATCCTAGCAGGCCTATTGCTGCTTAAAATTTTGAAGTAAGTTATGTGTGTGTCACAGACACCAACGATCATGAAGATGGCACAGAACTGGATAGTGTTTTGTTCTATTATAAGGTCACCATGAGTCAGAGCCAACTCAGTGACTACCAATAACAACAAAAGGTCTAGAAAAGTGGTAAATGGCTGCGAATACCTATAACAGTAACTCAAGGCAGGTTTCTGACTAGCAGTCTCAGAATTTTTGTCCTGTGCCAACCAACATCTACCTATTTCTTTCTTTTCTAGGGACACCCCCTGATTAATTAATCCTTGTAACAAATACCTATAGTTAAAAACACTCTAAATAGCATTCTCTTCCTATAGCTTATTTTGCTGTGTCTACCTTTTCTCTGAGAGTTAAACCTGACCATCTGGCCTCTACTAAAGCAGGATCCCATTAACTCCAGTGAGATCAAAGAATCTAATTTGTGTAAGTCCAGAAACCCAACAGCCTTCTCTGGCCTACAGAGAATAGCCTCTACAGAGATGTTCAAGGATGGTGATAATCCTTCATCAATGCATGTCTTCATACGCCAAATGAAGGGAATGTCCTATGAGCTCACCCAGGGGATATGGTTAGGGAATAACTGAGGAGGTCTATGTCAACATTTCTAGTTCCCTGAACCTTTGGATTCCTTCCTCAGTAGAATGCCAGAGAAGTTCTGGCATTTTGACCTCATTAACTATAGGTGATGGTTGAGTCTCTGCCTTGATATACCAATCTGCTGTTGTTAGTTTCCATCAAATAGGTTCTGACTCATGCCGACAATATGTAAAACAGAACAAAACACTGCCCAGGCCTGCACCATCCTCACAATCATCGCCATGTTTGAGCCAACTGTTGAAACCACTGTGTCAGTCCATCTAATTGAGGGTCTTTCTCTTTTTGGCTGATGCTGTACTTTCCAATTATGATATCTTTCTCTAGGGACTCATCCCTTTTGATAACAGGACCAAAGTACAAGAGACCAAGTCAGGCCATTCTGACTTCTAAGGAGCATTCTGGCTGTACTTCTTCCAAGACAAACTTTTTTGTTCTTCTGGAAGTCCATGGTATTCTCAATGTTCTTCACCAACACCACAATTCCAAAGCATTAATTCTTCTTCTGTCTTCCTTATTCATTGCCCAGATTTCACATGCATATGAGGCTACTGAAAATACCAAGGCTTGGGTCAGGCACACTTTAATCTTCAAAGTGACATCTTTGCTCTTTTATACTTTAAAGAGGTCTTTTGCAGCAGATTTGACTGCTGCAATACATCGTTTGATTTCTTGATGGCTGTTCCATGGGCACTGATTGTGGATCTAAGTAAAATGAAATCCTTAACAACATCAATCTTTTCTCCATTTATCATTATGTTGTTTATTGGTCAAGTTGTGAGGATTTTACCAACCTAGTTTATAATGAATACCACTTCCAGGTTTTCAACACACATTAAATCCCAAATCTTGGGTAAATTGCATCCATGAACTTATGTCCCTTAGCCTAGCAGCTCTATGAATGTTCCCCAAGCTGCTGCTAATTAGAAAGTTTTTGTAACTCTCTCCTTGAGGCACTTTGCCTCTCCCTTCAGATTATGTTTGGTATTGAATTCTCCCATGGTCTTAGAAGCAGTGGGAGAATGCTGAGAAGTTGCATCAATTTGTGAAGTTCAGGGAAATTCTGATGTTCAAAGTTCTCAGACAATGCTAATACATCCTTATTCTTTATTCAAGGTCCTGTTTCTTCCTCAACAATGCCCTTATTATAACTGTACCCTAGGACTGGTCCTCAACTATATATGCCCTGCAACTTTAGGAAATGAGAGCCTGCTTCAGTTACATAAGAGTAGAGTTTTATTCTCTCTCTCTCTCTCTCTCTCTCTATATATATATATATACATATACTTACTTGAATGTTCAAACTTCTCTTTTTCTCTATGTATGCACTGTAGGGCCATAAGAAGCCATTTGACTCCACAATCCTTATAATCACTATTGTTGCCATAGTGACTAAGTGTCACAGCCCTTTGTTCTCCTGTAGCCCTTGCACTGCACTTCTATGATAACTTGAAAAATCATGAAGACAGGATATACTATTGCTTACCCATATTTCATTTCTCCCTGAAAAAAGGATTATTCCTGCATTCCTCAAATATATAAGAAACCATCCCAGAATCCTATTTTGAGCGTTTGTTTTCTTGATTCAATTATGGAACTAATTACAGTATAAGTCAAGGTCCCAGTGGGAAACTGAATGCATGTACAATTAGAATAATTTGAGGAGAGTTTGATAAAACAACTATTCACAAAGATGTGGGTAGGGTAAAGGAAAACTATAAGGGACAGTATCCAAAAATCTGACACAATCCCTGAGCCCAAAGGGAAAAGAGGAAGGAGTAGTTCCTGGAACTGAGAGTCATGTGGAGGGTTGCCTTGAGAGGAGTGTTGTTGTTGTTGCTGTGATGTGCCGTTGAGTCAGACCCGACTCATAGCAACCCCTCCTTGGGTTCTGAGGCAGTATCACTATGGAAGTAGATTGCCCCATCTTCCTTCCAAGGAGTGGCTGGTGGGTTTGAACTGCCAGCCTTCTGGTTAGCAGTCAAGTGTCTTAGGCACTATGCTACCAGAGCTCTCTTGAGAGGAGCAGCAGATACAGCCAGCTCATGGGGATGACACAGAGGAAAAGTTAGGAGTATAAATACTCACAATTTTTTTCCCATCCCCTGATCTTCCATTAGGAGCTCTGGTGGCATAGTGCCTAAGGCATTTGACAGCTAAGCAGAAGGCTGGTGGTTCAAATTCACCAGATCTCCCACTAGGGCTTGCTGTTGGCTCAGCCAAACAAAAAGCCAGAAGGAAAAAGATCCCAATGGTGATAAATATGTGCCCTAAGAATAAGTAGTCTCTGAAGGCAGAGAGCAGAATGAAGAAGAATGAAAAGTGTATTCAGAGGGTCCAAATGGAATAGTCCTAGAACAGAGATTAATAGAAATCTGCATACTGAATGGTAGGACTCCAGCTTCCTTTCTCACCCACAGTCCCAGAGCACTGGTAGGATTCTTCTCCCTAAAACTGAGTATCACCAGAGGAAATATCTACAGATGATGATGTTGGAAATCTCACAAAGCAAAAGATAGGTTATTATCAAATTATCTTACAATAAACTCATCATTAGAAAAGCCTTGCCCATGTAGATATCAATACCAAATCAGTTTTTCAGTGCCTTTATCTTAAATATGAAAGTATAGTAACGAAAGCTTAGTAAGTGGATGATAGATCAAAAAACTATACAGGGGAAAAGAATTTAGGGGGTTTAGAGACAAAATAAGGAGCACAAGAAAACCTCTAAATATTATCAATATCCTCAGATGACTAAGAAAACTATGTTGTTGTTGTTGTTATTTGCCATTGAGTCGGACCCAACTAATAGCGACCCCTCCTTGGGTTTCTGAGGCAGTATCACTACGGAAGTAGATTGTCCCATCTTCCTTCTGAGGAGTGGCTGGTGGGTTTGAACTGCTAGCCTTCTGGTTAGCAGTCAAATGGCTTAGGCACTATGCTACAAGAAAACTATACACCCACGAAATAAAAAATATCCATAAAAAAAAGGAGCATTCCGGTAAGATGGTGCAATAGGCATAAAGACTACAGAGACCCTCTACAACAAAGAAAAGGGGAAGCAATTAACACAAATACAGATGATAATCCTGGACCCATGAACCTTGAAGGGAAGGATATAGAAGTGGACTAAACTCTAAATAGCAGAAGAATTTGCATGAAAATACCAAAAAAGGAGACATATGGAGCTGCGGTCTGGCAGCAATCCTGATGGCACAGACAGCTTGGATATTGCCAAGTGGTGGTAGAATCTAAGAATTAACCTACAAATCAGCCCTGCTAGTCAGGGGCTGCACAGAGGACTGCTCTGGTGGCTGGGGAATAAAAGACAAAGCAGCAGCGAAAAGGAAAGCAGGCTGAGCTGTGGACGTTTGCCTGTCTGGAGGGCAAAGCCATTTTGAATGTTTACAAATGGCTTGAGCATTTTGGATATTTAAAGTGACAGCATTCTCCCAGATTCCAGGGACTTAAGAACAGGCTTCTTTTTCTGGGAACTGCAAAGACATCCCAGACCAAGGACTACTGAAAAGGTGAGACATTTCACTTGTTATTCTCATATCTCACATCCTCTTGGTGAACAGAGGTGCAGCCATCCCTCATTCCCACCCACCTTCTGGATCATTGGAATTCCAGAAGAGAAAGAGAAAAATAAAGCCACTGAGAAAATTGTCCAAGATTTGTTGGAGGAGAACTTCCCTGATATGATGAAAGATGAGAATATATCCATTGAGGAAATCCAATAAACCTCAAACAGGATAGACCCCAAAAGAAAATCACCAAGACACATCATCATCAAAGTTATCAAAACCAAAGGCAAAGGCAGAATCCTGAAAGCAGCACAGGAAAAACAAAAAGTTACTTACAAAGTTCAGCCAGTAAGAATAAGCTCTGATTTCTCAGCAGAAACCATGCAAGCGAGAAGGCAATGGGATGGTATATATAAAAC
>NW_006921728.1:490698-494043 GCF_000298275.1 Orycteropus afer afer | reverse complement strand
AAAAAAAAAAAAAATTAAAAGATTTATAGCCTCTGAAACCTAATAGGGGTCACTATGAGTTGGAATTGACTCAAAGGCAGTAGTTTTTGGTGTGACCAGTATTCAGTGAAAATAATATAAACAATGGATAGAGATTTAACAATATTGGGAGAATGTGGAAGAGGGCATTAGGTAACTAAATTATTGACTAGTATAAGAAAGAAATAGCAGTGAAACTAAATTATTTGTACTTCCTGAGACTTTGCCAAACCAGCTCAGACTCTGTTCCTCACATCATCTTAGTATTGGTCAAGGGCAGTATCAGAATAGGTGGCACGGGGCTGAGGAGTGCAGATAAACAAACATTTAACAATCAGCTCCCCAAGGAGCTGATTTGTAACATTTTCCCATTTCCATAACGTAAATACTCTCACCGCTGCCAATTTCAAGGTACCAACATGATGGCAATGAACATGATTTAGGAAGAGATATACACGATAGACTTTCATGAGCTAGCATGAGCCAGCTCCAGCACACCATTGCATGGGGGTAGAGTTCATCCTTCCTCACTTGGGATCGTTTCAGTCTTCTCGACAACTGTCCCTCTTCTAACTATAAAGTCCAGAAGCATATTTCCTCATCACAGTCTAATGTTAATCTTCACACCTCTCCCCAAATCCTTCTCTACAGTGAAAAACTATGAAGAAACTATAATCCTGCTATTATAGTATGCCATTTTGTTATCAAATCCTACAACTGTCTTAGAATATGTTTAGACTGATAGGACTGCAGAAGAAGCGCCATTCATGGATCCCATTATCTGGTATTCTCAAGTGAAACGGAGTAAGTTCTAAAACAAGCCTTTATAGCAGTCTAGCTGGAAATGATGAAATACCTTTGCAGAAAGACAAGTACTGTATGAACCCATTACTGTAAAAGACAAAGAAGGGTTTGCTCGGGAAAGGGAACTCACTTAGTAGGTTAGTGGAATGGGGAGGGAAGGGGTGGGATTAATTTTGGGCTAGTTGGGGCCTACACAGTGACATGGGTAGGGGCAGGGACATACAGGAAGGATGTGTGACCATCATGATAACATTAGGAAATGGGAGGACACCGAATTGTACACATAAAAGACAGACAACAGATGCTAATGCCAACCAATATGTCCACAGTACTGCATTGCCATTAATATCAAACACCAGGCTACAGATAAACACATAAACACCTGAGATGATCAGATGGGGGTCAGTGAACGGAAGTGTACTCTAGAACAAGGATAGACTCAGCTGAGGCTAATCTTGTGCAGACACCAGTGATACAAAATACCTGCAGTCCCTACAGAAACAATAGAAGACAGACACAGAGTAATCCCTTACAGACAACCAGGCACTATGGGAGAGAGATCCAATAGATCTACCATCTCAGGACCACAGTACTGGGGAACACCAGACTCAATTGGCACAGCAAAATACATAAAAGCCTTGCTCCACATCCTACATTGGTGAGTAACGACTGGAGTCTTAAAAGCTTTCAAGCGGCCATCTACGATGCAGCTAACAGTCTCCTAGCATTGGAAGTGAAGAAGAACGCAAAAAAAAGGGGGGGGGGCATAAAACATTGTGTCAGCCATACGACACAATAGCCCTTGAGACCAGAAGAACTAGATGGTGCCCAGCTACCAATGCCAACCACTTAGGAAAGGATCAAATCTGGAGATCCTGGATAGAGTGTGAGGGAAAGCGCGGAACATAATCCAAAAACTCAATAATGACCAGAATTATTGGTCAGATGAAATCTGGTGAGACTCCCAATACTATGGTCCTGGAATATATTCTGTGCCTGGAATAGACCTCATCCCCAGGACTGGCTCTCATCTTATTAACAAGATGTATACACAGACCACTCAATCCAGGATGACACACCCACATACTCTGTGGTAACACATTCCTTAGAGCAATAGACCATAGGACACCAGAGGACCAACATTCAAATTGAGGAAATGCAGGACAAACAGGAGTGCATAAATATGAGGGACATACGGGGAGGGTTACAGCGTAGGGAGGGGAGGAGACTGGATTAGGGTTGTACACGGTAAATGGGGAGTGAAACTAAATGTACACATAACACTGAATGTAAAACAAGCTCTTAAAATAAAAATAAATAAATAAAAAGAAGGGGCAATGTAAAGACAAGACTTATTCTACAATGTAAATAAACTTCCTTTGGAAAGTAAAGCAAAGGAAAAAAAAAAAAAACCCTTTGCTTATAACCAGATGGTAATTAAATTTTTGTACTCTTTATATTTATTCTCCTGCTTGCTCTTTTAATCAAATCCTTTTGTAAGTTTCAGTTTAATTCATATAATGAAATACTAGGTGTTATTTTATGATATTATTAAAAATATACTTATTTAAATAAAAAGAGAGTCACAATCATTTACTAACTAAAGCAGGTTTCAGTAGAACATGCAGTGAATGATCTCTTTTGTAAAACATGTAACCGTAGAAAGATATGTGCAGCTTTGGGAGCATCAAGATCCAGCATCCCCCATATGGACAAAGATATTTTCTTTATCATAGTCATTCTTAGCATTATCATTATTATTAATCATTACAACAGTAATAGGGACCTGCCAGAAGTGCATTGGGAGGAAACAACTATTTTGAGGAGTAGTATAAGCAGAAGAGGAAGAGTATGTGGGTGCCACATGGCCACTGTAGCTAATAGAATGACTCAGGCACAATTTAAAATGCTTTACTGTAGAAAATTTCAAACATCTACTAAAACAGAGGGTAGTATAATGAACCTCCATGTGTCCATAACCCAACTTCAACAATCATCAACTTGTGCTCAATCTTATTCCATCTATAGCCACATCTGCTACCTCTTCTCCATACTGGATTATTTTAAACTAAACCCCAGACATCATATAATTTCATTGTAAAATGTTTATTATATACCTCTAAAAGCTAAGGGCTCTCTTAAAACATAACTTCAGTACATTAACATACATAAAATTAATAATAATTACATAATATCATAAGTATCAAGTCAGTGTTCCACTTTTCTCACAATTTTTTTTTAATTTGGTTAAATCAGGATTGAAATACAACATAGCTATTGAGTGGTTTTTTGCCTCATCTTCCTTCCCAGGAGTGGCTGGTGGGTTTGAAGCCTTCTGGTTAGCAGTCAAGTACCTTAGACACTACACTACCAGAGCTCCTCAATATATCAAGAACATTATCCATGAAGAAAGCAAGAGATCACTAAAAAGACAAGAAAAGAAGAGAAGACCAAAGTGGATGACAGAGGAGACTCTGAACCTTGCCCTTGAGCGGTGAATCGCTAAAGCAAATGGAAGAAATG
>NW_006921728.1:483948-489055 GCF_000298275.1 Orycteropus afer afer | reverse complement strand
GTGGAGGGTCGACGAAAGAGGGGGAGGCCTTCAATGAGATGGATTGATACGGTGGCTGCGATGATGGGATCAAGTATAGCAGAGATTGTGGGGCTAGCGTGGGATCGGGCAGTGTTTCGTTCTGCTGTGCATGGGGTTGCTATGAGTCAGAAACGACTCGACGGCACTTAACAACAACAACAACAATTGTGTGGTTCCTTTGTATCTCTTTGCACCTTTAGGTTTCCTTCTCTAACTGTTGTCTTTTCTTGAAATGTGTTTATAGACAAAGCCAAGTCCCACCATTGAGACTGACTGATTGCATCCTCATGGTCTCATTAAACATGTTCTCCTTTCTTCTTCCTAGATCAAGATCTAAAGTTTTGATAAAATTCAGGTTCGATTATTTTGTCTAGATGATGTTAGTTACTTCCATCAGGAAGAACATAATGACCAATTGTCTCTTTCTGTGATGTTAGCAGACGTTTGTGATCACTGTCTAGCTCTATGAATTTTTTAGGGGCTAAAAATAATATAAGTCCCTGCTCACTAACTACTTTGAATACTTCCATTAAGGTAAACTTTCCATTGTCAACTCTTTGGTTACCCTGAGGTATAGTTTGTATTAAAAAAATGTAGAATGATGCTTGCTTTTTTTCTCCTTATTTACCAATTTTCAAATATTTAACATCTTCTTATATTGACCAAGGTGTTTGTTTATATATTTACTTGATGTATTTCAACCCACTTTAGATACTGAAGATCAAACTGCCAGTGAAAGCCTACAAGGTTGGTTCCTGAGTCATTTTGACTTATTCCTAGCAGTCTTTGATTGCTTCCTTGCTTTCTGTTATTAGAAGATGTTCCAGACTTATATTGTACAATTTCTGCCTGATTCTGTACTTAGTCATTTCTTCAAGGAAATGTGGTTCTTTCTCATGGGAAGTGGTGTTTTGAGATAACCTGAGCACTAAAGATGTTTACTGCTACTGTGATCCCCATTGTTTCTCAGGGTTTTCAGAAGAATAAAGTTAAAAAGTGTTTTTTTTTTTTTTTTTTTTTTAAGTTCAAATTGATACTTCTATCAAAATTAAGATGATAAGGTTTTAATTTAACTTCTTTTATCTTCTCCCATGCCAAAAAGTCTGAGTAATTAAGCCAGAATAACTACTTACTTGATTCCTCCCATGATATGCATCAACAGAGTCAGAACAGCACTATCAACACCTCATGGGAACACTTAAAGAATCTCTTGGGAACTTACAGAAATAATTTTTGGCAAGGATCTTTAAGGGGCTGAATATCCTGCCTGAAGATGAGAACAGGCTATAGGAGTTATCATGGTGGAGGTGCCATAATTTGTACCCAAAATATGGTGAGGCCCAGGATGAACAGTTGCATATGCATTGGATATATTATGGGCCGAGAGCCTTAACAGCAAATGATGAAATATAGCTTGTATGAAAAAAAGACAAGTTCTAAATGAGTTCTTTTCAAAAATTTTCAAAGAAAAAAACTAATTAATTGAGTTTTGCAATACATTTTACTTCCCCTATATGATTGATTAAACAGATCAGCTATATAATGTTTATTTCAAAAAGGTTAACATTAGTCTGATATTTATTTCTAATATTTTATTTTTTTGTTCCTAATTACATAATTCTAAGCTCCAAAGTTAAGCTATTAGCAGGATGAGAAATACTATTTCACTAGGTGGCAGAGGAAAACTAGAGGCAGAATTAAGGTGTATCTGTAGGATGTACCCCAAAGTTCAATGGTGACAATGATATCAAAGTGGCTGATCATCAAGAAAAAAAGGCAAAATGCCACCCAACCAGTCCCTGTTTAACAAGATATCCACAAAAGACAGGACTCCTTTCTACTGAAGTGAACAAAGCTGAACAAAATGAACAAAGCTTCCACAGTGAACAGTGAGAGGGCTGATTCAGAATGTATGCCTTTTTCATCCTGAGATTCAGATGAATTTTTCTAGCACCTTATAAGCTAATGTCCAGCATGTCTGTCATTTAAGCAATGAGCTCATTTCATTTCGTTCAGCACTTTTCCTGCAGGACTGGATGTTCAGAAATAATTTCTAAAGGAAACGTACAAAGGAAAACACTCAGTATGTGATTCAAAGGTTACCTTCAAAATATTTGTCTTCATTATCTTCTTGAAAGGCCATGTTTCCTTAACTTTATATCATGCTCTTTCCTCCGCTCACTAAATTTGGTCTCAGTCTGTATTAAAGGCTACATTATTGTCTGCTGACTTCCAAGGAAACTGCTAAGCACCAAGAAAGAAAGCACTTAGCTGCTTTTAGTCATGATCAACGGTTTGCTCCTAAGAGCTTAAAAGGATCAGAAGGGGATAGAGGAAGGATACAGAAAACCTCTAATACATCACCACAGGACTTCTGAGCTTGTTTACAAAGAGACCACCAGTAACAGTGACTGACAGTCAATGCTCATAATTGATGTTGTTGTAATTCTAGACAGGGTATAATAGTGTATATATTTAATGTATGATATCTTTATAAAATTTATGTCACATCCTACTCTAATGCCCCTATAAACTGCTGCAAAGGAATAGAAGGAAATAGTGTCTATGTTCTTAATCTCTCCTTGGAGCATTAACTTCTTCCTGGAGGATTTCTCCACCCCTTTTTCTCTGTATTGGTCTTGGGAGTAGCCATGAGACCAATAGATGGTATTAAATAAATAGGTATTATATAGACATATTTAGTCTATACAGATAAATCTAACTTACTCATTTGTTTTCGGAGTGCAAACCATGATGGCTACCATTTATGTTGTTGCTGTTGTTAGGTGCCATCAAGTTGTCTCTGACTCATAGTCAATTGAACAAAACATTGCCTGGTCAGTCTTGTGCCATCCCCACAGTCTTTGCTATCCTTGAGCCCATAATTGCAGCCACTGTATCAATCCATCTCTTTGAGGATGTTCCTCTTTTCTACAGAACATTAACTTTACCAAGCAAGATATCCTTCTCCAGGGACTGGTCCCTTCTTACAACATGACCAAAGTATATGAGAAGAGGTCTGGCTATTCTCCTTTCTAAGGAGTATTCCAGCTGTACTTCCTCCAAGACAGAATTATTCATTCTTCTGGCAGCCATGGTATTTTCAGTATTCTTCACCCATTACATAATTCAAATGCATCTACTCTTCTTCAGTCTTCCTTATTCATTGTTCAGCTTTCACATGCATATGAGGCTACTGAAAATACCATGGCTTGGGTCAGGCGCACCTTAGTCTTCAAAGTGATATTTTTTCTCTTTAATAATTTAAAGAGATCTTTTGCAGTAGACTTGCCCAGTGCAATAAGTCATCTGATTTCTTGACTGCTGCTTCCATGGGCATTAACTATTGTGTTAGACTGGGTTCTCTAGAGAAACAAAAAACAGTAAAGCTTATATATATATGTGTATATATAGAGAAATTTATCTTAGGAAAATGGCTCACATACTTATAGAAGCTGGCAAGTCCAAAATTCCTGGATCAAACGTCAAGCTAGAGGCTTTTCCTGACTCTTGTAACCACAGGGGCTGAGGAGCTCAAGCCTGGAAGGCAGTACACTGGCTGTTGACTCCAACGAATGATGAATCCAAGGTCTCCAGGCCAAATGGTAGACTGTTCACTCACGGACAGTTGTAGGCAGCACAACAGAATCCCGATCCACAGAAGAATGTCTCTCTTCCCAGGATGTCCTTGGATCAGGCCACACCCCTAGAGAAACTCCCTTTCAACAGATTGGCCACTCAGAACATAGTCATCTGATCCCATCATGGGAACAACCACACCCCAACAGCTCAAACCACACAGAATTGTGGTCCAGCCAAGTTGACACACAGCTCCAACCATCACAGTCCACCCCTTGGAAACTTGGCAGTTGTACACATCTTCTTAACCATATATAATCTCTAAATAAGGACAATTACAAAGTCATATTTGTGCCTAACATGATACACTAACACACATACAACCAAAATGCATTAACCTTATTTACATTTCACAGTTCATAACAGAAGGAAACAAAAATATTTGATGCACATATACAATAAAGAAATACAACAATTACAGTCCTTATTTCTGCACGTGGTCATGTGGTCGTAGCTGATATTCAGAACTACCTTCTTCCACCATCCATTCTGTATTTCCCTTGCCCTCAGCAAGCACCTCAGCATCTTGTGCTTCTTTGCCTGGTGGGGTGACCACAACCTTCATTCCTGAAGGGTCTGGGGTGTTAGCAGTCATATCAGAATTGGGTTGCTGTAATTTTCCATTGACTTTAATCACAGGGCATGGTAGTACTAAGAGATGTCCTAAAGATCTCCTGTATTCCAGACATATTTTTCTTTACCTCCATTATGTAAAGCCAATTCAATTTCCCCTTGGTAATGAGGATCTATCACACTAGATAGTACAGTAATGCCCTTCTTTTCTGTTGATCCAGAGGCATGAGGAAGTCAAAATGACCAGGTGGAATTCTTAATTTCCAGTTCAATGCAATCAGTATTGTGTCTCCAGGTGGGAGTGTTCCTCCCTTTGGGACTAAGATCTCCAGACCCGCAGAGCATAGGGTAGCAGGGACAAGAAGCAAAAATTTTTGAGTGGGTCACTAGGGGTAATAGTGAGTAGTACTACTCCTTGGTTCCTGGACCCATGAATCCTGGCTATTGGAGAAACAGAACCATATATTGGATGCTGGTATACAGCCTCCTGGAGACCATTGCCCAACCCTTCAAGGTATTGTCACCTAGCTGGCACCATATTTGTGTTTTTAAGAGGCCATTCCATCGTTCTATCAAGCCAGCTGCTTCAGGTGATGGGGAACATGGAAAGACCAGTGAATTTCATGAGCATAAGCCCATTGCTGCACTTCATTTGTTGTGAAATGAGTCCCTTGATCTGAAGCAATGCTGTGTGGGATACCATGATGGTGGATAAGGCATTCTGTAAGTCCACAGATGGTAGTTTTGGCAGAAGCATTGCGTGCAGGGAAGGCAAATCCATATCCAGAATAAGTATCTATTCCAGTAAGAACAAAACACTGTCCTTTCCATGATAAAAGTGGTCCAATGTAATCAATCTGCCACCAGGTTGCTG
>NW_006921728.1:481571-483098 GCF_000298275.1 Orycteropus afer afer | reverse complement strand
GGGCAGCTCAGGCCTCATGGTGACTTGGTGGCCCATGGTTAGGCGTTCAGTCTCTACTAAAGCCCAGTAACAAGCTAAAAGCTGTTTCTCAAAAGGAGAGTAGTTATTCTGCAGAGTATAGCAGGGCTTTGCTCCAAAACCACAAGGATATGCATTGTGATTCACTGATAGAGACCTGCCAAAGGCTCAAAACAGCATTTCTATCTACTACAGACAATTCAAGCACCATTCGATCAGCCGGATCATTTGGCCCAAGTGACAGAGCAGCCAGCACGGCAGCCTGAACCTGTTGTAGAGCCTTCTGTTGTTCTGGGCCCCACTCAAAACTAGCAGCTTTGTGAGTCACTTGATAAATAGGCTGCAGCAACACACCCAAATGAGGGATATGTTGCCTCCAAAATCCAAAGAGGCCCACCAGACGCTGTGCTTCCTTTTTAGTTGTGGGGGAAGCTAGATACAATAACTTATCATTCACTTTAGTAGGAATATCTCAACATGCCCACACCATTGGACCCCTAGAAACTTCACTGAGGTGGAAGGTGCCTGAATTTTTGTTGGGTTAATTTCCCAACCTCTTGTACGCATATGTCTCACCAATAAGTCTAGAGTCATCGATACTTCTTTTTACTACGTCCAATCAGCATAATGTCATTAATACAATGGACCAGTGTGATGTCTTGTGGAAGCAAAAGGTGATCAAGATCCCTATGGACTAAATTATGACATAGTGCCAGGGAGTTGGTATACCCCTGAGGAAGGACTGTAAAAGTATACTGTTGGCCTTACCAGCTGAAAGCAAACTTCTGACGGTCTTTGGAAAATGGTATTGAGAAAAAGGCATTGGCCAGATCAATAGCTGCATACCAAGTAACAGGAGATGTACTAATTTGCTCAAGCAATGAAAGCACATCAGGAACAGCAGCTGCAATTGGAGTCACCACCTGATTAAGTTTATGATAATCTACTGTCATTCTCCAAGATCCATCTGTTTTTTTCTCAGGCCAAATAGGTGAATTAAATGGGGATGTGGTGGGAATCACCACCCCTGCATCCTTCAAGTCCTTGATGGTGGCAGTAATCTCTGCAACCTCTCCAGGAATGCAGTACTGCTTTTTATTTACTATTTTTGTCAGTAGAGGCAGTTCTAATGGCTTCCACTTGACTTTTCCTACCATAATAGCCCTTACTCTACATGTCAGGGAGCCAATGTGGGAATTCTGCCAATTTCTCAGTACATCTATTCCAATTATACATTCTGGCACTGGGGAAATCATTACAGGATGGGTTTGGGGACCCACTGGACCCACTGTGAGATGCACCTTAGCTAAGACTCCATCAATAACTTGACCTCCATATGCCCCCACTCTGACTGGTGGGCCACAATGAGGCTTTGGGTCTCCTGAAATTAGTGTCAATTCAGAGCCAGTGTCCAGTAACCCCCAAAAAGTCCGATTATTTCCTTTTCCCCAATGAACAGTCACTCTCGTAAAAGTTCTCAGATCCCTTTGGGGAAGGCTAGGAGAAAGA
>NW_006921728.1:479427-480771 GCF_000298275.1 Orycteropus afer afer | reverse complement strand
CGAGGAGTGGCTGGTGGGTTTGAACCACCAGCCATCTGGTTAGCAGGCAAGTGTCTTAGCCACTATGCTACCAGAGCTCCCAAATCCATGCTTAGTGGGCTTAAATCAATAAACTCAGACTGATCCAATCTTACATTCCTTGCACCATTAACCCACACCCTTAACAGCCATTCCCATACATTTTCTCCAGGTTTCTGTCTGTACATGTTAGCAAAATCAAGTAGGTCTTTTCGGGTATAGTGTACCACCTCCTCAGTCACACTTTGTATTTCACCTTTTGGGGCTCGCTTGGACTTAACTTTAGTTATCGGTCTAGCAGCAACAATGGACAGTTGAGGCAGTTCCTGAGAGCATTCAGGAATGTCTTCCATGGCCTCTGCCTCAGGCAATGACCCAGCAGGACCGGTTTGGCTAGTCCCATCAAACTGAGGTGGAGGGGATAATGCTTTTACAGTAATCCATTCACATGGGAGGGATTCAACAGAATTTACAGGCTCCATATCCTGAGATTCCTGATTATCTGTCCATATGTCCCCATTCCAGGTTTCAGGATCCCATTTTTTTTCCAATCAATGCCCTCACTTTAACATCAGACACCACTCTGGATTGGCAATTTAATTGGCATTGTAATTCAGCCACCCTTACAATTAGACTCTGGGTTTGGTTTTCAGCAATATCAGCTCTGTTACTAGAAAATATAAGGCTTTCTTTCAGAGCACAACTGGAAGCACTGAGGTCCTTTATGCAGTGCTTAACCTGAGACTCAGCAGCTCTGAGCTCATCTCGCTCTTTCACCACTTTGTCTAGTGTAAGTAGGACCAAACAACCAGCTTCCTTACACTCCTCATGCTGACAAAATTGCAGAAAAATATCAAATATCCAATCACCAAGAGCGTCACTTCTCACAAGTACTTGATCTTTTGGTGGTGCTATTTCATGTATTAATGTTGCCACCTCATGCCACAGATTAGCAGGGCCCTCTTTACAAACAGATGCAGGGTCACTAGTGTCTTTAAGATTAATTAAACCGGGGAACCAATTTAGGAAGCCCATCCTTATGATTTTGTCTCTCTAGAACCACTCTCAGTACCAAATGTGTTAGACTGGGTTCTCTAGAAAAACAAAAAACAGTAAAGCTATATATATATATGTGTGTGTGTGTGTGTGTGTATAGAGAAATTTATCTTAGGAAAATGGCTCACATACTTATAGTAGCTGGCAAGTCCAAAGTTCCTGGATCAAATGCCAAGCTGGAGGCTTTTCCTGGCTCTTGCAACCACAGGGGCTAAGGAGCTCAAGCCTGGCAGGCAGTACACTGGCTGCTGACTCCAACGAATGACGAAT
>NW_006921728.1:464423-472766 GCF_000298275.1 Orycteropus afer afer | reverse complement strand
CCTCATGGGGACCAGCCTCGTGCTGATCTTTCTAAGAGAAATTGTTCAAGCAGCCACTCAGAACATAGTCATCTGATCCTATCATGGGAACAACCACACCCCAACAGCTCAAAACACACAGAATTGTGGTCCAGCCAAGTTGACACACAGCTTCAACTATCACAACTATGGATCCAAGTAAAATGAAATCCCTGATAAGTTCAATCTTTTCTCCACTTAACATGATGTTGCTTATTGTAAGCATGGTGTTGATGTGTAATCTATACTGAAGGCTGTAGTCTTTCATCTTCATCAGCAAGTGCTTCATTTCATCTTCATTTTCAATAAGCAAGGTTGTGTTGTCTGCATATGGCAGGTTGTATTGAGTCTTCCTCCAATCCTGATGGTGTGTTCTTCTTCATACAGTTTACTTCCTTAGTCTATGTACAGGTTCCTCATGAGCACAATTAAGTGTTCTGAAATTCCCATTCTTTGCAATGTTATCCATAATTTGTTATGATCCACAAGGTTGAATGCCTTTGTGTAGTCAATAAAATACCGGTAAACACCTTTCTGGTATTCTCTGTCTCAGCTAAGATTCATCTGACATCAGTAATGATATCCCTTGTTACATACCATCTTCTAACTCCAGCTTGATTTCTGTCAGTCCCCTCTCAATATACTGCTGCAATTGTTTTTCAATTATCTTCAGCAAAATTTTACTTCATGTGATATTAATGATATTTATCATCATTCATAAAAAATCCTGGTCCAAACATCGAGAAAGCAGGAATTATGCCAACTTATACTAAATGATCACTAAATTAGTTGTCAAGAGCATTTCTTGATATGGTCCTTGGGCTACATTCAAATCTGCCCTCTAGATAACTATGAGAGAATTTTTTTTTTTTTTTATTAGGATTTGGGTGAAGATTTACAGAGTAAATTCACTTTTCATACAGCAGTTCACATCTACTTTGTCTCATGTCATTGACCAAAATTTACAATGCAGCAGCTCCCCTCCCACTTCCTCCCCATAGTTACCTCCTCCCAGTGTCCATCCCTTCATACTCTTCGAGAGGCCCATTGTCTGCCAACCCTGTATATGATCTTGGATACACTCTCCATTTAGACATACATAATTGTTTAGCTTGTTCACCCATCTATCCGTCCCTATACCCATGTTTGCTTTCATTAACAACTCAGTATTGTATTTACAAAGGGGTTCATATTTGTTGTTTATGAGAGAATTTTTAAGGCAAAATCAAGGCTGATTGTGCACTTTAAGGTACTTGATGCTGCTGATAATGATGCTAAATATAAAAAACATTCTTCACAGCTTTTGGCTTTTGCAGTCAGATACATATGAGCTGAATGATCTTGTCTCACTCATTGCTGCATCTTAACAAAGTCCTGGCAAACAGAATGGCATGTGATTGAATCCAGCAGCAGAAACCTGAGCCCTGTCTAATGTAGCTCCTCACTTCTCCCTCCATGCTGCTGAGGTAGACCAGTTCACTGAGGATCAGCAAGGCTCCATGGATCTGGAGATCCCAAATTCATGCACTCCTGCTCGGCCAAGGTTTCATCAAACTCAGCTGCTTCAAACATGTGCTAGGTAGAGATATCAGACAGCCTTAATTACCCAGTAGCCAACATCAGAAAGAACAAAGCCTCACTCCATTCCTGGAGCTCTGAGGAGTTAATGTGCCTGCTCAGTACATGGGCTTACCTGAGATTTTATCACCTCCCAGCACATTGGCTGCTGTCCTTTTCCATGATCATCAATACTAAGTTATCAAGCTCTCTTGCTCAATTATGGAGTGCTTGGATGGTACAAATGGTTAAGCACCCAACTACTAGCATTTAATTTTATTCTTTTCAAATCCAATTCAAGAAAATTTTGCTGAGACCTCTACTATGTATCATGCAGCAACTGCAAAAACAAAATGAGTGCTTAAGAAACAATCCCTACTAAGCTAGATGAGGAACTAACTACTTCAATGTGATTTTAAAAAAATAAATAAATAAAAGTGCTCTCTTAACACAATGGACAAAGTAGGAACACAAAGAAGGGAAGGACTAATTCTTTCTTAGGATGTCAGAAATCTTAGGGAAATGGCAGAATTTCAACCTGTATTTGAAGGCAAAGAAAGAAAGTATAAGAACTTGGAACATTTTCAGTATGGACAAGGTTATGTAGCAGAGCTCTGCATGGCTTTCATCCACCCTTTCATTCAAACATTTATTGAAATCCTGGTATGTGTCAGGGACTGTACAGCATGTTAGCATCACTGTAAACCAATGGGAGCAGTAGCATCAGAACCTAACTGCAGGGGGGGATAATGTGAATCAAGATCAGCCCAAGGCTGATCCCTAGAAGGAGGAGGTCCTACATACCACCCTCCAACACTTTTTTTTTTTTTTTTTACCAATTCTTATACCAGCCATCCCTCCCATGGCACTCTACTTCTCTTCTTGGGTTTGGTAATACATTGTAATGATTACATCTGTGTAATCATAGACCATACTACAGGTAGATGGTTTATTAAAGAAGCAACAGGGTACAACTCAGGATTAGAATCAACAGGCTACAACTCAGAATTAGGAAGCATATAGGCAGTCTCCCTTCTTCCGTACAGGATGGCTCTCAGCTCCTCTTGGCCATACAGGCCTCTTCTCAGCCTCCTGAGGACGGGCTCCTCTTAGCCCCCTCAGGACAGACTCCTCTCAATCTCATCATCTATCACCACTGACCTTGCCACTAGGAAGGGGCCTGTTGCTGCTGGCTCTGCTGCTGCTTGAGTCCCTTCTAGACTTGCCATTTTCAGTGTCATAGTCCTTGACTGTGTTACAGCTCCCTGAGGAGGTTCCTTGCTCCTTTTAGCTTCTTTCTGTCTGAAACCTCCTTGGGGTTGCCTGTTTATATCTACAACTCCTTATCAATTTCAAGGCATGGTCCTCCCACCGGGGCCACAAACTGACTAATCCTTTCTTCGTAGGCCACAGACTCCTCATTTGCATAGTAGGCTATAGTTGCTTCATGTACATAGTCTGCTGACCAGTCCCTGCAAGGTGCACACCAATCACAGGGCAGGCTTCAGCCCCAGGACTGGACAAAAAGTATTAAACCTCAAATGGTTTACAGTTTACCCAGGATGTCAATCAACCTGAGTAGCAATATCTCTGAAAACTCAGGCAAAGGTATCTCCTCAGGGCTAAGATCTCTCGAGGTGTTTTTCTAAAGAAAGGCCATAAAAAGGAATTCATTTTACCATAGTCACAAAAAACAAGGAGCTTATAGTGTAGTAATTTAGATAGACAGGCGGACACTTTGTATTTTTATTTTGAAATCTCTTATTACTTTTTTTTGAAAATCATTAATAATATGCTTGGACATATTTTGGAAACCTGGACATTGAAGACATAACTCAGACTAATAACAAAGCACAACAGAAATTCTAGCACTGTTTTCATTCTCTCACAGTCATTTATGTTACACAGGAAAAAAAAATCACCTTGTAAAGTTCCACTTTCTTTTTTCCTTCTCCCTTGACAAAATTAAGATTTCAATTCAGGGGAACTCTGAGCTTCAGCAGCATACACTAGATATACAGACATGAAGAAATTAAAATTATAAACTCTTCTAAATTAAATGTGTTATCTAACTTTGAACAGCTTATCATTTTAATGAGGGGATGAAATCATCAATCGGCACTGATTATGGAAAAATTTCTTCCCAAGACTTATCTTCAATGAAAACTTAAGGTAAAAATACTAGAAAGCAAAGTAGAATTTATTAAGTTGTTCTTTTGGTATACCTGCAGAATCTTTCTATCCTAATTTCCTCAGGCACACAAGAAAACCAAATTAAGTCTTGGATTTATTGCGTGCTTTGGGCATCTTAACATGCTACTGTGTAAAGTTAAGTCTCTGTTTCCTTAGAATTGTTAGACAGAGGCATCTTGTGTTTCTCACTAAGAAATTATATATATATATATATATATATATATATATATATATATATAAAAGACAAAGCACATTAAGGCAATAAACAAATTGGAATGGCTTAAATAGACCTGGCACCCTTCCACAACAAGACAGCTCTCCTGTTTCTCATACCAGATTGTATTTTTTGAAAATTCAGCTTTACATTATTTTTAGGAGACACACCTAAAACATAATGACATAGAAATATAAAGAAGAATAACGGAAGAGATATATTGGGCAAATACCAGTCAAAGAAAGCTGGTAACTAACTAACTAAGTAACTCACTGCCATGGAGTTGGATCCAACTCATAGAGACCCCTCCTTGGGGTTCTGAGGTGGTATCACTACGGAAGTAGATTGCCCTACCTTCCTTCTGGGTAGTGGCTGGTGGGTTTCAATTGCCAGCCGTCTGGTTACCAGTCATATGCCTTAGATACTACGCCACCAGAGCTCCCAAAGAAAGGTGGTAGGATATACATATCAGAAGAAATAGAAAGTAAGACAAATAAAGGACAGCATTAAAGTTAAAGGAACAACCTACAAAAAAAAAACATAGCAGTCAGTAACTTTTAGGAGCCTAACAACAAAGCAAAATAAAGCACAATATTGTTACAAGTAGAAACTGAGAAAACTGCAATTTTAGTAGGTGAATTTTACAAACCTGTATCAGAAAAAGACATATCAAGCAAATAAAAATAAGAAGGATAGAGATGTTTTCAACAATAACATTAATGAGTTTATACTTATGAATGGATATGGCACCCTGAAAATATATACACTTTCAAGTGTACATAAAATATTCATATACCTCGATCACAAATTAGTCACAAAAGAAGTACAATAAATTTTGGAAAATTACCTACTGAAAACATGATTATAATGCAACAATGGTGGGAAAAAAACAAAAAATCCATATGTTTGGAAAGTTTTAAATATACTTCTAACAACTCATCAGTTGAAGTTAGCACTTAAAACAGAAACGAAGGAGCTCTGGTGGTGTAGTGGTTAAGACATTTGGCTGCTAACCAAAAGCTCAGTGGTTCAAACCCACCAGCCACTCTGCAGAAGATGAGGCAGTCTGCTTCCATAAAGAGTTACAGCCTTGGAAACCCAATGGGGGTCACTATGAGTCGGAATTGACTGAATGTCAGATAGTTTGGTTTGGTTTGGTCTTACAATAAACCAAACCTACTGCCATCAAGTTGATTCTGACTCATAGTGACCCCCACAGGGTTTCTAAGGCTGTAAATCTTTACGGAAGGAGATTGCTCATTTTCCTCCCACAGAGCAGCTGGTGGCTTTGAACCACCAACCTTCTGGTTAATAGTCAAATGCCTTACCCACTATGCCATTAGAGCTCCTTCAGTTTTACAGTAGAAAATACAAAACCTTAAGAACTGAATGATAATTAAACACTGTGTCAGCAGCTGCAACAATGGAATCAAACATATTAATGATCATGAACATAGTGCAAGACTAAGCCATGTTTCATTCTGTTACACATACAGTAACCATGAGTTGGAGCCCACTTGATGGCTCCTAACAACAATAATGTATCAAAACATGTGAGATGCAGGAAAAGTGGATCTGGAGGGAAATTTAGAGCCTATATACATAGTCATTGAAAAAAAAAAAAAAGATTGAAAATAAATGAGTAAAGAATTCAAGTTAGAAAAAGTACAACAAAGTAAATATTTTAAAAAGTATCAGAAATTAATAAAATGGAATATTTAAAATAAGTAGAATGTCAATGAAGCCAAAAGCTAGTACTTTCAAATATGTTGCTATATTATCACATGACATCGAGTCAGCTCCAATTCGTAGCAACGCTACGTATAAACAAATGAAATACTACCAGGTCCTCTCTCAAATATATATTTTTAAAAACACTGAAAAATTAATACTTTCCAGCAAGAGTTCATTATCAAGAACAAAACAGAAAAGACAATTAGCCTGTATTAGCAATTAAAAAGAGGACAAATCTCTTGATAAGATACATATTTAACATAAGGAGACAGAATTAATAAGGACCAACAAAGAGTTAGAAAACAACTTAAAATGTCTATCACAGGAGTACAGTGGACTATTCAGGCACTGAAATATATAGTTGTTGTTGTTGTTGTTGTTATGTGCCCTCGAGTCGGACCCAACTCATAGCGACCCCTCCTTGGGTTTCCGAGGTGGTATCACTACAGAAGTAGATTGCCCCATCTTCCTTCTGAGGAGTGGCTGGTAGGTTTGAACCACCAGCCTTCTGGTTAGCAGTCAAGTGCCTTAGGCACTACGCTACCAGAGCTCCTGAAATATATAGTAGAAAGAAAAATATTAGAGATCAATGGTCAACATGGGTAAATATTAAAAACAATGTTTAGCCAAAAAAGCAAGATATGTACATGTCATTTATATAAATATTACAAGTATGTAAAATAGGTCTATGTATTGTTCGCAGGCACATACAAATATAGTAAAAATATGGAAATATTCATGGGGATAATAAATACCAAATTCAGGATAAAGGTTACCTTGAGGGAAAGAGAAAACAAAGAGAACAGAATTAGAAATTTGGACAGAGAGGCTTTGTCTGTATTTGTAATTTTTTTTTTTTTTTTTTGCTAAATACATTTAAAGTAAACAAAGCAAAAAGTTAGTATTTGTTTAAGCTGGATTGTGGGTATGCAAGTACTCACTATACTAGTCTCCACCCATTTTTATATATTTTAAATATTTCATTATAAATTTAAAAATAAAAAAAATCATTTCAATTATTCAATCTGTTATTCCTCATATGTCAGTGTCTGTCCTGTCCCACACTTGTAACTCAAAGTTCCTGGGTTCACTATGTTAAGTATCCACAAGGTTATACAAATATGAATTTGTTTCAGCCCTACCTGCATGCCTGAAAAAACTCAAACTCTTTTCAGGTTTTGCAGGAACTTCCAAGGGTAGGGGGCTGCCTCCTTACTCAAGTCACAGCCCCAAGCCTTCTGTGGGAGGCTTAGCCAGAACCCCAGCTCTGTAGATAATAGAAAGAGGTGGGCCTGAAGTCCTGAAAGCTACCTTAGAAAGGAGGGATTTCAGACTGTGAGAACAGATGGCAACTGCAGGTGTTTTCTGCTTCAACTACCAAGGCCATGATCTTTCTCTTTTAGTCTACCTTACTCAAGGAATGGACAGCAGTGGTGGCACTGTAGTAAACTTCTTGCCCTCCATGTGGGAGATGTGAGCTCTATTCCCAGCCAAGGTACCTCAAGCGCAGCCACCACAGTCTATCAGTGGAGGCTTGCTTGTGGCTGTGATGCTGGACAGGTTTCCATAGAGCATCCAGACTAAGAAGGATCACTTATAAAATTCAGTTAATGAAAATGCTATGGATCACAAAGGTCTGATATCATTGTGCATGGGGCTCACAGCCCAGGCCATGAGCCCTGGGCCAACTCCCCGGCAGGGGATACCACCATCAGCCAAGGAATAAACTCCCCTGGGACACTGTCACTGATCCCGCTTCCATCTGGTGTGCTCTCCGCACTCCTCCACCTTCTCCAGCTCTCTGAGCCAAGTGTTTCCGAATCTCACCCAAAACCTACAGATCCTCTGCCCAACCAACACGCAACTCAGTCTTACAGATAAGTGAGAAAGGCAGATGATGGTTTCTCCCCATGCCCACTGCTGTTGAGTTGGATCCAACTTGTAGTGACCCCTCCTTGGGTTTCTTAGGTGGTATCACTATGGAAGTAGATGGCCCAACCTTCCTTCCAAGGAGTGGCTGGTGGGTTTGAACTGCCAGGTCTCTCCCCATAGCCAATGTGAAATAGGTTTTTCTTCTGAGACAAATGTTGAGCTTCCATTCAGTTAGATGTAAGTCACCAAAATTATTAATCACTTCCCTAAAAAATAAAATATGAAAAAAAAATATTGATAAAATAATTATCCACACTAAATCATTTGTTGCATGCAGTGTAAATAAAACTTTCATAATTCTTAAAATGGTAATAAAACTGTTCATGTTGAGAGTTGAGGTCTCTTTACATTGCCTTTATAAAGCAAGTACTTAACAATTACATTAATACATTTAAGGACAATGTTGTTGTTGTTAGGTGCCGTCGAGTCGTTTCCAACTCATAGCGACCCCATGCACAGCAGAATAAAACACTGCCCAATCCCACGCCAGCTCCATGATCCCTGCTATACTTGAGCCCATCATCGCAGCCACCATGTCAATCAATCTCGTTGAAGGCCTTCCCCTCTTCGTCAACCCTCCACCCTACCAAGCATGACATCTTTCTTCAGGGAATGGTCCCTTCTTACAACATGACCAAAGTAGGTGAGATGAAGTCTGGCCATTCTCGCTTCCAAGGAGCATTTTGGGTAAACTT
>NW_006921728.1:461952-462507 GCF_000298275.1 Orycteropus afer afer | reverse complement strand
GATGATCTCTAAATTCAGGAGGGATATATTCAAATCATATTTTGGCTCTTGTGGACTTGTTTTAATTGTCTTCAACTTCAAATTGAACTTGCATACGAGCAGTTGATGGTCTGTTCCACAATCAGCTCCTGGCCTGGTTTTGGCTGAAGATATTGAGCTTTTCCACCGCCTCTTGTCGCAGACGTAGTCAATCTAATTCCTGTGTGTTCCATCTGGTGAAGGCCACGTGTAGAGCTGCTGTTTGTGTTGTTGAAAAAAGGTGTTTGCGATGAATAAGTCATTGGTCTTTCAAAATTCTACCATGTGAGTTCCAGACATATTTCTGTCACCAAGGACAAATTTTCCAACTACCGGTGAATCTTCTTCATTTCCAACTTTTGCATTCCAGTCACCAGTGATAATTAACACATCCTGATTGCATATTTGGTCATTTCAGACTGCAGAAGTTAATAAAAAAAAACTTCAATTTCCTCATCTTTGGCTTTGATGGTTGATGTATAAATTTGAATAACAGTCATATGAATGGGTCTTCCTTGTAGGCATATGGATATTATC
>NW_006921728.1:459740-460597 GCF_000298275.1 Orycteropus afer afer | reverse complement strand
TTCTTGGGCCTTTTAATCCCCTTTCTCCTGCTCTCCCACCCTGCTGCTTTGGGCGTGCCTGGGTTCCCTCTCCTCACCTTGATTCATGTGGCTGACTGCTCCTCTGTCCTGGTTCCTGGGCCTTTTAATCCCCTTTCTCCCGCTCTCCCACCCTGCTGCTTTGGACGTGCCTGGGTTCCCTCTCCTCACCTGGATCCCTGCAGCTGACTGCTCTTCTGTCCTGGTTCCCGGGGCTTTTAATTTCCTTTCCCTGTTCTCCTGCCCTGCTGCTTTGGTGTGCCTGGGTTCCCTCTCCTCACCTGGATCCCTGTGGCTGATAATTAAAGACAATACTCTTAATATATTAATTGCAGACTACTTTTCACTCCATTCTTGAATCTATGTTAATACATAAAACAAAGCAAAAAAGGCTGGTGGAGGCTCTATTGTTAAGTTACCATAAAAAGCTTACTTTTGATAACTATTTTAAGGTAACAGTATATTTGAAGATGTTTTAAGGCATAAAAAGATACTAGATTTATGGAATGAAACATCACCTGCTTACCAGTCCAGTGCTTAACCACTGCACCCACAGGGCCACTACAAAAGAACTACTTAGGCTAAATAATATTACACTGGTGAATGTTTAGCATGTTATTTTATTAACTCCTAAACAAATTGCATTTGTGAAATTTCACTATGAAAAAACATGCTGGAGGAATGACTGTTTTTAAGATGACTTTTACAGTCATCTTGTAAACTCTTAACAATATTTTATAATAAGGAGATCCAACAAGATCGCGGACTAGGCAGAAAGACTGCACAGACCCTCTTCAACAAAGAAAAGGGAAACCAATTAACACAGACACAGAAGATAA
>NW_006921728.1:448892-455043 GCF_000298275.1 Orycteropus afer afer | reverse complement strand
ATATGATCCTATACCTAGAAAACCAAAGAGACTCAGTCAAAAATCTACTGGAACTAGTTGAGAGATTTAGGAGGACATAAGATCAACATCCAAAAATCAGCTGGATTCCTCTACACCAGCAAAGAGATTGCTGAAAAAGAAATAAGGAAATCAATACTGTTTACAATAGCTACCAAAAAAAATACAATACTTGGGAACAATATTTTATAATGAAACACTGACCTAATCTTTCTTAGTACTATCAGGTGGGAGCTCTGGTAGAGCAGTGTCTAAGGCACTTTACTGCTAACCAGAAGGCTGGTGGTTCAAACCTACCAGCCACTCCTCAGAAGGAAGATTGGGCAATCTACTTCTGTAGTGATACCACCTCGGAAATCCAAGGAGGGGTTGCTATGAGTCAGGTCCAACTCAACAGTACATAACAACAACAACAACATCAGGTGGTATATAACATATAGTCATGTTGTTTAATCAATAGTTTCCACTGGATACTCAAGGGAAAATGTGAAATGTTTATACTCAAGTAATTAAAATGGAATACTTGATAGCTTAAATTAGTGTCTACTGGAATACTCCCACTGGAATATATATTGAAATAAATTTGGTAGGAGGGAATTGCAGAAACCAATAATGGATTTCTAAGAATAAAGCATAATTTTGCAATTCTGTACCTACTTTCACACTGCGAAAAGAAAATAACTATTGGCACCAATTTGACCAGATCTTACAGCTCTCCTACCACCCTTTACTCCCTCTCCTCTCACAACGCCTCCTCTTTCATTGTTTTCCCTTGTTGTTTTCCACTTGCCTGTTCCTGTCTTCAGTAACAGTCTTTTTCCATTTCCACAGTTCAGTGGCTTTCAATAGGCTGTTTTCCTCAGGAATCCCACAGCTCTCCGTCTCCTTTGTTCCACCTTTATTGTTTTCTCTCAGCACCTAGACTATCTATCCTTTACACTCTCTATCACTCTAGTCAGAAACAACATATTTCTGTTAGGTGCCCTCACGTTGATTCTGACTCATAGCAACCCTATATACAACAGAATGAAACGCTGCCCAGTCCTGTGCTGTTCTCACAATCACAACTATGTTTGAGGTCACTGATGCAGCCACTGTGTCACTATGTCACTCCATCTTGTTGAAAGTGTTACTCTTTTTTGCTGACCCTCTACTTTATGAACCATGATGTCCTTCTCTAGGGACTGGTTCCTCCTGATAATATGTCCAAAGTATATAAGATGAAATCTCACCATCCTCACTTCTAAGGAGCATTCTGACTACTTCTTCCTAGACAGATCAGTTCACTCTTCTAACAGTCCATGGGATATTCAATTTTTTTTTTGCTGACACCATGATTCAAATACATTGAATTAAGCATGCATTCAATTATTCTTCAGTCTTCCTTATTCATTGTTCAGTTTTCACATGCATCAGAGGCAGTCGAAAATACCATGGCTTGGGTCAGACGTATCTTAGTCCTCAAAGTGACATTTCATCTTTGCTTTTTAATACTTGAAAGAGGTCTTTGGCAGCAGATTTGCCAACCGCAGTATGTCGTTGGACTTCTTGACTGCTGCTTCCATGGGTATTGATTGTGGATCCAAGTAAAATGAAGTCCTTAACAATTTCAGTCTTTTCTCCATTTATCATAATGTTGCTTATTCATATAGTTGTGAGGATTACTTTTCTTCATGTTGAGGTGTAATCTGTACTGAAGGCTACAGTCTTCAATCTTCATCAGCAAATGCTTCGAGTCTTCTTCACTTCAGTAAGCAAAATTGTGTGATCTGCATATCACAGTTTGTTAATGAGCTTTCCTCTGGCCCTGATGTCACATCCTTCTTCATATAGTCCAGGGGCTTGGATGATTTACTGAGCATACAGATTAAACAAGTATGGTGAAAGGATACAACCCCAAAGCACACATTTTTAAATTTTAAACCACACAGTATCCCCTTGTTCTCTCTGAACAAAATGCCCTTTAGTCTATGTACCAGTTCCATACTAGCACAATTAAGTGTTTTGGAATTTCTATTCTTCACAATGTTATCCATAATTTGTTATGATCCATCCAGTCAAATGCCTTTGCACAGTCAATAAAATACAAGTAAACACCTTTATGTTATTCTCCACTTTCAGCCAAGAACCATCCAATATCAGTAATGATATCCCTTGTTCCATGTCCTCTTCTGAATCTGGCTTGAATTTCTATGTATAGCTGCAACCATTTTTTAATCATCTTCAGCAAAATTTGACTTGTGTGTGATATTTATGCTATTGTTCAGTAATGTCTGCATTCTGTTTGATCACCTTTTTGGAATGGGCACAAATACAGATTTCTTCCAGTCAGTTGGTCAGATAGCTCTCTTCCAAATTTCTTAACATAAATGAGTGAGCACTTCCAGAGTTACATCTAATTGTTGAAACACCTAAAATGGTATTCTGTCAATTCCTGGGGCCTTGTTTTTCACCAATGCCTTCAGTGCAGCTTGGACTTCTTCCTTCAATATCATTAGTTCTTCATATGCTACTTCCTGAAATGGTTGAATGCTGACCAATATATATATAGTTTTTGATACAATGACTCTCTGTATTCCTCTCATTTTCTTTTGATGCTTCTTGTGTTGTTCGATTTTTTTGTGTCCACAGACTCTTTCAGTACTGCAACTTGAGGCTGAATTTTGTTGTTCTTTCAGCTTGAGAAACACCAAGCATGTTCTTCCCTTTTGGTTTCTAACTACAGGTCTTTGCATGTTTCATTATAATACTTTGCCTTCTCAAGACACCTTTTGAAAACTTCTGGTCAGCATTTCTACTCCAACACTTCTTTCTTTCACTTTAGCTACTCTATGTTCAAAAGAAAGTTTCAGAGTCTCTTCTGGCATCCATTTTGGTCTTTTCTTTCTTTCTTGTATTCATAATGACCTTTTCTTTCTTCATATATGTTGTCCTGAATGATATACCATAACTTGTTTGGTCTTTGGTCATTAATGTACTTTCAATACATCAAATCTTTTCCTGGGATGGTCTCTAAATTCAGGTGAGCTATACTCAAGCTCACCTTGGCTCTTGTGGACTCCTTTTAATTTTTTTCAGCTTCAATTTTAACTTCAGCCACACTTCAACTTCAGCTACCACAGTACAACAAAGTGACAGATGAATGCTAGAGAAACAAAACAGAGGCATCAATGATCATCTTTCCCTTCTGGAGAGCCTGAGGTGCATTCACACCAGGAAATAGTAACTCTATTTTTTTGTGTGAATGTTTCATTTTATACCTTGACAACATAAACATAATGAAAGCAGTAGAACTCCTATTGGCAGATTTCACACCAGTATTTCTTCAACCTCGAGAATGGTTGTAAACTGCTTACTGAGAGGGTTTTCTGAAAATCAAAGGTTCTAAATCCTACATGAGTATCAGTGAGACCTAAAAGTGCTTACTTCAAATAAAAGTAAATTAAATACGCCAATGTATACCTTAACATCAAATACATTTACTAATAAAAAGAACTCTATTAATTTTTTTTTCTGGATGGACTGTGACTAATATGAAAAGGTCAAATGCTTTATTAAATTACTGGCATTTTCCCTCCAGATGTGGGATACACTTTTAACGCTGTACAAACCCACTGGCAGCATTTAACAAAATTCTAAAAATAGCAAGGGGATTTCATCAGGACCTTATTTTTTTACATGAAATAAGCCTATGTAAGTGTTACTATCCTCTGCCTTCCACTTCTTGATTTGATCTGACCCACTGACACTTATTTTTGGCAGAACAATATGACATAATTTGATAGAGTTCTATTTGATTTTCTCAATGTCTTTGAATAAATACAATTAATACTATATTACTGTATTCTAAAATAAAATTTAAGAAATAACTTTCTAGACACTGAAACAATTTTGAAGTCAATACTTCCCCACATTATTATAAATATAAAATATTATAATACTGAAGATACATCTCCTAGAGAATTTGTTTCTCCCCTTACAGTTGAGTATCACTGCACTAGATGGTCAGTTGAAAAATAAGAACAGGAAGCAATTGAGAACGTCATTACATTTCCTTATAAACAGGTATGGACTATATAACCCAGACTAAGATAAATGGAGGAACTCTGGTGGCATAATGCCTAAGGCACCTGACTGCTAACCAGAAGGCAGGCAATTCAAACCCACCAGCCATTCCTCAGAGGGAAGGCTGGGCAGTCTACTATCCATAGTGATACAGCCTTGGAAACCCAAGGAGGGGTCACTGTGAGTCGCATCTGACTTGGGAAGAGACCTTGGAAATACATGACACCAATATTTAAATTGTCTGCATATTGTTGTTAGGTTCCATAACGTTGGTTCTAATTCACGGTGACCTCATGTACAACATATATGAAACACTGCTTGGTACTGTCCTATCTTCATGATCACAGAAATGTTTGAGTCCTTTGTTGTACCCATCGTGTAATGCCTTCCAACCTAGAAGACTTAGCTTCTAGTACTGGATTGAACACTATTCTGTTGTGACACATGAAGGTTGGGCAATCCTACTTCCGTAGTGGTAACTGCCTCGGAAACCCAAGGAGGGGTCGCTATGAGTCGGGGCCGACTCGACAGCACACAACAACAACAACAAATCTTCAAAAGTAGATTGTGAGGCCTTTATTTCTATTATTATTACTACTAGGTGCCATCAAGTTGGTTCCAACTTATAGCAACCCCATCTACAACAGAAAAAAATGCAGCCCAGTTCTGTCCCATCTTCACAATTGTTCCTATGTTTGAGCCTGTAGTTGTAGCCACTGTGTCAATGTAGCTCATCGAGGGTCTTCGTCTTTTTTGCTGACCTCCTAGTTTACCAAGCATGATGTCCTTCTCCAGAAACTGGTCCCTCCTGACATATGTCCAAAGTATGTAAGATAATGTCTCTCCATCCTTGCTTCTAAGCAGCATTCTGGCTATAGTTCTTCCAAAACAAATTTGTTCATTCTTCTGGCAGTCAATGGTATAATCAATATTTTTACCAATACCATAATTCAAAGGTATCAATTTTTCTTCTGTCTTCCTTATTCATTGTCCACCTTTCACATGTATATGAGGTGATTGACAATACCATGGCTTGTGTCAGGCACAATTTAGTCCCCAAAGTGACATTTTTGCTTTTTAATACTTTAAAGAGGTCTTTTGCAGATTTGCCAATGCAATACATTGTTGGATTTCTTGACTGCTTCTTCCATGGGTGTTGATTACAGATATAGTAAAATGAAATCCTTGATGACTTTAATATTTTCAACACATTCGATTTTCATTGGCTCATCTTTGGAAGTAGATTTACAGGCTTTTATTCCAAGTCTGTCTTATTCTGGAAGCTCTACTAGAACCTTTTTAGCATGGGTGATCCTACCAGTATCTAAAATACCAGTGGTATAGTTTTCAGCATCTTAGTAACATTCAAGCCACTACAGTACGACAAACTGACAGACAGTGGCAGTATCTACCAATAGGAGTAATTTATTCTTCTCAAGACATCCAAGGAGGAAAACTTGGCAATATTTTCTATTGTCTACGAAGTGATTTAAGGAGCCCTGGTTGCAATGGTTAAGCACTGGGCTGCTAACCAAAAGTTTGGATGTTCAAACCCAAGGAACAGCTACATGGGAGAAAAGACCTGGTGATCTGTTCCCATAGAGATTACAGCCTAGAAAACCCTGTGGGGCAGTTCTACTCTGTAACATGGGTTTTCTATTAGTTGGAAATCAACTCAACGGCACCTAAAATCCACAAAATGTGTGATTTATTCCTTCATAGTAGAGTTCCTTCTTGTGTACAAAAGGATTTTTCAAATTTTATACTATTGCACACACATTGCTGAGCTTGACATTTGTGTATAAAACTTCTTTTATGACTTCTTAAACATAACCAAACACCTTGAGGGATTGAGTTGCTGGATATTGAAGTTCAGGGGGACCCTAAGGTCAACTGGCATAACATAGTCCACAAAGACTATGTTCTACATCCTACATTGTGAGTAGTGACTGGGGTCTTAAAAGCTTATGAGCAGAGGCGGGGCAAGATGGCGGACTAGGCAGAAGGATTGCACAGACCCTCTTCAACAAAGAAAAGGGAAACCAATTAACACAGACACAGAAGATAA
>NW_006921728.1:436601-443562 GCF_000298275.1 Orycteropus afer afer | reverse complement strand
AAAAAAAAAAAAAATCAAAAGCTTATGAGCAGCCATCTAAGATACAACTATTGATCTCTCCCTATGCAGGGCAAAGAAGAGTGAAGTAAGTCAAAGACACAAGGAAACAATTAATCCAAAGGACTAATGGGCCATGTGAATCCCAGCCTCCATGACCCTGAGACCAGAAGAACTAGATGCTACCTGGCTACCACTGCTGACCACTCTGAAAGGGATCACAATAGGAGGTCCTGGATAGAGTGGGAGAAAAATGTAGAACAAAATTCACAACCATATAAAAGACCAAGCTTACTGGACAGGTGGGAACAGCCAACACTGTGGCCCTTAGACACCCTTCAAGCCTGGAACTGAACTCACCTCTGTGGCTCAACTTTCAGCCAAACGATAGGCCTACAAGGTGATGATAACACTAGAAAGGTAAGTACTCACTAGAAAAATCAACCAGGCAAGATCAAAAGGGCAGCATTTGTCCAAGGATAAAGCTAAGAAGGTAGAAAGGGATAGGAAAGAAGGATGAAGGGAAATGGTAAACAAAGGGAGGAAGTGAGAAAAGTGTTGTTACATTGTGGGGATTGCAATGATTGCCACAAAACATAATGTGCATGAATTGTTCACTAGAAAATCAACTTGCCCTGTAAACTTTCACCCAAATCACAACTTAAAACAAAAATAAAAAAACTTAATTTCTATTGTTAGGTTAACTTCTTTAGACCAATTTCTCCAAAATTGAATCACCAGGTAATTCAATGGGGCATATAATATTTCATTGAAAATAGCCAAATGCATCTGTGAAGATTATATAAATTTACATTTCACCAAGAAAGTACGAGAAAGTTCATTTCATCATGTCTTTGAAACCCAGTCTGCTCCTGATGGTTTTATTATTATTATTAAAAATAAATAAATAATTTAGAAAAGCTTTTTGTAGGAATAATCCACAAGGTTACAAGCATTTAGCAGGAATGAGTGCTTCCATCTTCCTTTCTTCAGATGGTGTGGATGGTATAAAATCTGGAAGATTGGAAGAGCTACAGAAGGGCAAAAAGCCTCTTCATAATTCTTAACAAGAGACAGTTTTATGTAGAAAGTCAAAGATGAGCCTTAAAGCATGGGAAGATTTTTAAGGCATAGGTAAGGAACTTGTATGGAAATAGGAAAGAACAGAACATGGTGATTCTACTTCTATTTCTCAAAATCTCCTGTAAACAAGTAAATGACTCAGTTATTTTCCCACATCTCCACGCATTCAATGTCCTTTCTTGGGAAATTTTGTCCGTTCCTACGATTTCAGTTACAAAATTTGAATCTCTGTTCCTAATTCCCAAGTTCCAGCTGTTTACAATTGTCTACTGTACATCTGGATATTTTATAGGTGGCTCAAATTTAACCTGTTTAAAACTGAATCTATTGTCTCTCTTGCCTGACATGCTCACTAGTCTCTTCCTCTCCTTAACTGTTAATTGAGTAATCATTTGCAGGACCCCAGGTAAGAAATCCATAAGGAATTCTCATTGTCAGGAGGATATTTGCTTGATATTTGCTCGTGTAGTCTCCATTTTCCATGTGTCTCTGATGATCACTTCTCTCCTCCACTGCCCCATTTATTTTTAAGTATTTCGCAAATCCTTCCCCCATCATTTTATTATGAAAACTTCCCATCTCCACTGTTCTGATATTCTTATTTTGATATTGTAAATACCTTTCACCCAACATTTTATTATGGAAAAAATTCAAACATACAGGAATGTTACATGACATTTGACACCAGTTTCTTCTACTGTCTCCAACTTGTCTTCTCTCTTTTCAGTCTTAATCTCTTCAAGTCTACCTTCTATACTTTTGGTAGAATATTCTTTTCAAAATTCAAACCTGATTAAAACCTCCTTATAACTCCCATCACCAATACTGTGCATCTTCTATTATAGGTCTTTTAAGATAAAGTCTAAGATCTTTCATAGGATGAACAATTCTCTTTATGATTTCAATCCTAACTCTCCTGATTCATCTCAGCCACTCCCTTCCTTAAATCTCAAAACACAGCAGAAGCAAACAGATTATACCTCCTGTCACATAATATGCTGTTTCCTTCCTCAATGCTGGTCCTCATGCTGTCTGTTTTACTTATTGTGCCTTCCTAGTCCTCCACTCATTCCCTGTTTTGACCTGGAAAACTTCCAGTATAGCACATTTCTCTGGTTGTCACCTCCTCAAGGAAACCTCCATTCCAAAAACCAAGCCCTCTGTGCTGAGTCAAACCTGATGAGAACTGACCCATAGGGTTTCCAAGCCCACAAATCTTTATTTTTTTTATTTTAAGAGCTTGTTTTACATTCAACGTAATGCATACATTTAGTTTCATTCCTCATTCGCCATGTCCAACCCTAACCTAGTCTCCTCCCCCCCTTCCCCTGTAACCCTCCTCTGTGCCCCTCATATTTATGCACTCCTGTTTGTCCTGCATTTCCTCCATTTGAATGTTGGTCCTCTGGTGTCCCATGGTCTATTGTTCTAAAGGATGTATTACAATAGAGTATGTGGATGTGTCCTCCAGGGTTGAGTGATCTGTGTGTACATCTTGTTAACTATTGGGCTGAGACCCCGCCCCTGGGGGTGAGTTTTATTCCAGTTGCAGAATGTATTCCAGGGCCACAGTGTTGGGAGTCTCACCAGATTTCATCTGACCAGTAATTCTGGTCATTATTGAGTTTTTGGATTTTGTTCCACGTTTTCCCTCCCACTCTATCCAGGATCTCCAGATTTGATCCTTTCCTGAGTGGATGGCATTGGTAGCCGGGCACCATCTAGTTCTTACGGTCTTAAGGGCCATCGTGTCCTAGGGCTGATTGCTACTAAATGCCCTTTTTTTTTGCATTCTTCTTCACTTCTGACACTAGGAGACCATTAGCTGCATCCTAGATGGCTGCTTGAAAGCTTTTAAGACCCCAGTCTCTATTCACCAATGTAGGATGTGGAACAATGCTTTTATGTATTTTGTTGTGCCAATTGAGTCTGGTGTCCCCCAGTACTATGATCCTGAGGCAGTAGATCTATTGGATCTCTCTCCCACAGTGTCTGGTTGTCTGTGAGGGACTACTCTGTGTCTGTCTTCTATTGTTTTTGTAAGGACTGCAGGTAGTTTGTGTCACTGGTGTCTGTACAAGATTAGCCTCAGCTGAATCTATCCTTGGTCTAGAGTATACTTCTATTCACTGACCCCCGTCTGATCATCTCAGGTGTTCATGTATTTATCTGTATAGCCTAGTGTTTGGTGTTAATGGCAATGTGGTATTGTGGGCACACTGGTTGGTATTAGCATCTGTCGTCTATCTCTTATGTGCACATTTCGGTGTCCTTCCATTTCCTAATGTTATTATGGTGGTTATATATCCTCCCTTATAGCCCTCCCCCTACTCATGTCAGTGTATAGGCCTCAGCTAGCCCAAAATTAATCCCTCCCCTTCACTCCCCATCCCAGTAACCAACTAGGTGAGTTCCCTTTCCCAAGCAAACTCTTCTCTGTTTTTGTACAGTAATGGGCTCATATAGTACTTGTCCTTCTGCAATTGACTTATTTCACTCAGCATAATGTCCTGGTCCAGGTTTATCCACATTGCAAGATGATTCGCGTACCCCTCATTGTTCTTTAATGTGGCATAGCATTCCATGGTGTGGATATACCATAATTTGGTTCTCCACTCATCCTCTGATGGACATTTAGGTTGTTTCCATCTCTTTGCTATGGTGAATTGTGCTGCGATGAACATAGGTGTACACATGTCTGTTCATGTGCTATCTCTCACCTCTTTAGGATATATTCCTAGTAATGGAATTGCTGGGTCAATGGTACTTCTATCTTCAGTTTTTTAAGGAAACACCATACTGTTTGCCACAATGGTTGTACCATTTTACAATCCCACCAGCAGTGTACAAGAGTTCCAATCTCTCCACAACCTCCCTAGCATTTGTTACTTTCTGATCTGTTGAACTTTGCTATTATTGCTGGGGTATATCTCGTTGTTTTGATTTGCATCTCTCTAATGATTAACCATCGTGAGCAATTTCTCATGTGTTGACTGCTTGTATATCTTCTTTGGTGAAGTGTCTGTTCTAGTCTTTTGCCCATTTGTGAATTGGGTTATTTGTCTTTTTGGTGTTGAAGTGTGAAGTTTTGTATAGATTTTGGAGATAAGTCCTTTATCAAATATGTTGTAGGCAAATATTTCCCCCAATCTGTAGGTTCTCTTTTCACCCTTTTGATGAAATCCTTTGATGTGCACAAGAATTTAATTTTTAAAAGGTCCCAGTCATCTAGCTTCTCTTCTATCTCCTGCATATTCTGGGTTATGTTTGACAGTCTATTTATGCCATAAATTAGGGCTCCCAGATTTACCCCTATTTTATCTTTGATGTAGTTTATAGTTTTGGATTTCACATTTAAGTCTTTGATCCAGCTTGAGTTTGTTTTTATGTATGGGGTGAGGTATGGGTCCTGTTTCATTTTTCTACAGGTGGATATCCAGTTTTGCCAGCACCCTTTGTTAAAGAGGCTGTCTCTTCCCCCATTTAATGGGTTTTGGACCTCTGTCAAATATCATTTGTCCATAGATGGATAGGTCTATATCTGGACTTTCGATTCTGTTCCATTGGTCTATCTGTCTATCATTGTACCAATACCATGTTGTTTTGACTACTGTGGCTGTATAGTAATTCTTGAGCTCTGGGAGTGTGAGACCTCTCACTTTGTTTTTCTTCTTGAGAAGTGCTCTTCCAAGCCCATAATTTTTTATAGAAGCAGACTGTCTCATCTTTCTCCCACAGAGTGGCTGTTATTGTTGTTATGTGCCGTTGAGTCGGACTTGACTCATAATGAGCCCTCCGTGGGTTTCCGAGGCGATATCACTATAGAAGTAGATTGCCCAACCTTCTTTTCGAGGAGTGGCTGGTGAATTTGAACCACCAGCCTTCTGGTTAGCAGTCAAGTGCCTTAGTCACTACGCTATCAGAGCTAGTGGGTTCAAATTGCCAAACTTTTGGTTAGCAACTGAATGTTTAACCACTGCACCACCAGGGCTATTCAAGCTTACATTGTTCCCCGCCCCCAATTGTTTGCCAGGTAAAAGGCTCCATTTGGAGTCCAAAAATACCACTACATAGCTCTAAACATTACCATATGGGGTTGTGACTGTAATTATTTGCTGCTTTTCTGGGTATACCATTAGATTAAGGCACTTGAGAGCAAGAACTCTTAGTACTACCATGCCCTGTGATTAAAGTCAATGGAAATTTACAGCAACCCAATTCTGATATGACTACTAATGGCCCAGACCTTTCAGGAATGAAGGTTTAGGTCACCAGACCAGGCAAAGAACCAAGACCAGCTGAGGTGCTTGCGAGGGCAAGGGAATTCAGAATGGGTGGTGGAAGAAGGTAGTTCTGAATATCAGCTATGACCATATGACCAGTTGCAGAAACGAGGACTGTGATTGTTACATTTCTTCATTGTATATGTGCATCAAATATTTTTGTTTCCTTTTGTTATGAAATGTGAAATTTAAATAAAGTTAATGCGTTTCAGTTGTACGCATGTTAGCATATCATGTTAGGCACAAATATGACTTTATAATTGTCCTTATTTAGAGATTATATATGGTTAAGAAGATGTGTACAACTGCCAAATTGACAAAGCGTGGACTGTGATAGTTGGGGCTGTTTGTCAACTTGGCTGGACCACAATTCTGTGTGGTTTAAGCAATTGTGATGTGGTTATTCCCATGATGGAATCAGATGTATATGTTTTGAGCAGCCAATCTGCTGAAAGGGAGTTTCCCTAAGGCTGTAGCCTGTTTCCAATATATTTATGTACATCCTGGGAAAAGAGACTCTTTTTCCGTGGATCGGGATCTTGTTGTGCTGTCTCCAACTGTCCTTGAGTGAACAACCCACCATTCGACCTGGAGATCTTGGATTCGTCATTCGTTGCACTCAACAGCTGGTACTGCCTACCAACCTTGATCTCGTCAGCCCCTGCAGCTGCAAGAGTTGGGAAAAGCCTCCAGCTTAACGTTTGATCCAAGAACTTGGGACTTGCTAACTTCTATAAGCATGTGAGACATTTTCCTAAGGTAAATTTCTCTTTCTCTGTATGTATATATAAGCCTTATTGGTTTTCCTCCTCTAGAGAACCCAGCCTAACACACTAATATATGGCATAAATAGACTATCAAGCATAACCCAAAATTCACAAACACCAGAAGATAAACTAGATGAATGACACCTTCTAAAAATTAAATTTTTATGTGCTTCCAAAGACTTCTCCAAAAGAGTCAAAAGAGAACCTACAGATTGGGAACAAATATTCAGCAATGACATATCTGACAAAGGACTTATCTCTAGAATTTATAGAAAAGTCCAACACCTCAACAACAAAAAGACAAATAATCCAATTAAAAATGGGCAGAAGACATGAATAGGCACTTCAACAAAGAGGATATTCAGGTGGCCAACAAACATATGAAGAAATGCTCCGATCATTAGCCATTAGAGAGATGAAAATTAAAACAACAATGAGATACTATCTTGCCCCAACATTAGTAGCAAAGTTCAACGAGGCAGAAAATAACAAATGTTGGTGAGGATGTGGAAAGATTGGGACTCTCATACACTGCTGGTGGGACTGTAAAATGATACAACCACTGTGGAAAGCAGTTCGGTGATTCCTTAAAAAGTTGGAATGAGAAATACGATTTGACCCAGCCATTTCATTACTAGGTATATATCCTAAAGAAGTGAGAGCCATGACAAGAACAGATATATGCATAACCATGTTCATCGTGGCACTATTTATAATACCCAAAAGATGGAAACAACCTAAGTTGTTTCAACTGAAGAATGGATAACCAAACTATGGTACATACACACAATGGAATACTATGCAACCCTAAAGAATAATGTAGAATCTGCA
>NW_006921728.1:409126-435646 GCF_000298275.1 Orycteropus afer afer | reverse complement strand
GTAGGAGATCCTGGATAGAGTGGGAGAACAATGTGGAACAAAACTCAAAATCATTTGGGAAAAAAAAAAAAAAGGGACCAGGTTTGTTAGTCTGATAGAGCCTGTTGAAACTATTGAGACTATGGCCCCTAGCTGCCTTTCTAGTCTGGAATTGAACCCACACCTGTGGCTTTCAGCCAAACAAAAGACAGGCATATGAGGTGAACATTTACACTAGGTAGATATAATCCTTAGAGAGAACAATCATGGGGAATGGAAGGGCTGTTTATGCACAGGGAGATGGCTCAGGGAGCAGGAGTGCACAGAGGGATGGACACAGGGAAGAGGTAACTATCGGGAGGAATTGGGAGGGGAACTGTTGCCTTGTGGTAAATTGTAGTCAATGTCATGAGACAAAGTGTATGTGAACTCCTGCGTGGAAAGTGAATTTGCTCTGTAACTTTCACCCAAATCACACACACACACAAAAAAAAAAAAATTGAAAAACAAGATAATCACCACACATCAGTGCATTTGTCATACTGTGGTGGACTGCATATTGTTGTGATCCTGGAAGCTATGCCATTAGTATTTCAAATACCAGCAGGAGCACCCACGGTAGACAGGTTTCAGTGGAGCTTCCAGACTGAGATGGACTAAGAAGAAGGACCTGGTAATCTATTTTTTAAAAAAATTGGCCACTGAAAACCTTACGAATAGCAATAGAACTTTGTCTGATATCGTATCAGAAGATGAGCCCCTTAGGTTGGAAAGCACTCAAAATATGACTGGGGAACAGCTCTCTCCTTAAAAACAAAAACAAAACAAAACAAAAAAACTCAATGCCATTGAGTCATTTCTAACTCATAGCAACCTCTCCTTGGGTTTCCAAGGCAGTATCTCTACGGAAGTAGATTGCCCCATCTTCCTTCTGAGGAGTGGCTGCTGGTGCACCAGCCTTCTGGTTAGCAGTCAAATGCCTTATGAAGTATCCCCACCAGAGCTCCCTCAAAATAGAGTCATTATTAATGAGGTGGATGGAGTAAAGCTTTCAGTACCTTCATTTGCTGATGCAGCATAACTCAAAATAAGAAGAAACAGCTGAAAATACCCATTAATAATCAGATGATGTATGAAATGCATCTTGGAAAACTGAAGTCATCGAAGATGAAATGGAACACATAAAAATCAATATCCTAGGCATGAGTGCACTGAAACGGACTAGTATTGGCAATTTAAAATATGAAAAATATATAGTCTACTATGCTGAAAATGAACTTGAAGACAATGGCATCACATACATAATCAAAAAGAACATTTTAAGATCTATCTTAAGGTACAATATTATCAGTGATAGGATAGTATCCATGCACCCACAAGGAAGACCAGTTAATATGACTATTATTCAAATTTATACACCATTCACTAAAGCCAAAGATGAAGACATTAAGGATTTTTACTGCCTTCTGCACATTGAAATTGATCAAACATGCAATCAAGATGCATTGATAATTACTGGTGAATGAAATGCAAAAGTTGGAAACGAAGAAGGATTGGGAGATGGAAAATAAGGCTTTGGTTATAGAGACAACACAGGTGATTGCATGATAGGATTTTGCAAAACCAAGGAAATAATCATTGCAAATACCTTTTTCCAATGACATAAATGCCATATACACACGTGGACCTCACTGGATGGAATACATAGGAATCAAGTCGACTACGCTTTGGAAAGAGATGATGGGGAAGCTCAACATCATCAGCCAGAACAAGGCCAATGGCTGACTGTGGAACAGACCATCAACTGCACATATGCAAGCTTGAGTCAAAGCTGAAGGAAATTAAAACAAGTCTACAAGAGCCAAAGTACAAACCTGAGTATAGCCAACATGCACTTAGAGACCATGTGAAGAAGAGATTTGATGCATGGAATACTAATGATGAAAGACAAGTTATAGGATGACATCAAAGACACCACATGTGAAGAAAAGAAAAGTTCATTGAAACAACCCCCCCCACACACACCAAAAAAAACAAATACCCAAACTCACTGCTATTAGGTCAATTCCAACTCATAGCAACCTCCTTTGGGTTTCCCAAGCAGTGACTCTTTATGGAAGTAGATTGCCCAATCTTCCTTCTGTGGAGTGGCTGGTGGGTTTGAACTGCCCACATTCTAGTTAGCAGTCAAATGGCTTAGGCACTACACCACCAGACCTCCTTATTGAAAGGATAGGAAGAAATAAAAGAACAAAATGGATGTCAGAAGAGTCTCTGAAACTTGGTTTTGAAGGCAGATTAGCTAAAGCAAATGGAAGAAATGTTGAAGTAAAAGAGTGGAAGACAAGATTTCAAAGGGTGGCTCGAGATGACAAAGTAAAGTATTACAATGAAATATGCTAAGACCTAGAGTTAGAAAACCAAAAGCAAGAACAAGTTCAGCACTTCTCAAGCTCAAAGAACTGAAGAAAAAATTCAAGCCTCAAGATGCACTGTTGAAGGATTCTATGCATGAAAATTTAATGATGCAGGAAGAATCAAAAGAATATGGAAGGAATACACAGAGTCACTCTACCAAAAAAAAAAAAAAAAAAATTGGTCAACATTCAGCCATTTCAGGAGGTAGCATATGGTCAAGAACTGATGGTATTGAAGGAAGAAGTCCAACCTGCACTGAAGAAATTGAAAAAAACATGGCTTCAAGATTGATGGAATACCAACTGAGACGTTTCAATAAATGGATGCAACACTGGAGGTGCTCACTCATCCATGCCAAGAAATTTGTAAGACAGCTACCTGTCCAGTCGACTGGAAGAGATGCATATTTATGCACATTCCAAAGAAAGGCAATCCAACATGATGTGTAAATAAGAAATTTCATTAATATCACATACAACAAAACTTACTGATGATAATTCAAAACAGTTGTTGTTGTTGTTGTTGTTATGTGCTGTCGAGTCGGCCCGACTCATAGCGACCCCTCCTTGGGTTTCCGAGGCAGTATCACTACGGAAGTAGGATTGCCCAACCTTCCTTCCGAGGAGTGGCTGGTGGGTTTGAACCGCCAGCCGTCTGGTTAGCAGGCAAGTGTCTTAGCCACTATGCTACCAGAGCTCCCAAGTACATTAATAGGGTACTGCCAGAAATTCAAGCCAGATTCAGAAGAGGACAAGGAATAAGGAATACTACTGCTGATGTTAGTGGGATCTTGGCTAAAAGCAGAGAATACCAAAAAGACGTTTACCTGTGTTTTATTGACTATGTAAAGGCATTCAACTTTATGGATCATAACAAATTGTGGATAACATTGTGAAGTACAGCAATTCCAGAACACTTAATTGTGCTCATGTGGAACTTGTACATAGACCGAGAGGCAGTCATTAGAAGAGAACAAGGGGATAGGATACTGCATTGTTTTAAATCAGGAAAGTATGTGTCAAGGTTGTATCCTTTCACCACACTTACTCAATCTGTATGCTGAGCAAATAATCCTAGGAGTTGGACTGTATGAAGAAGAACATGGCATACGGATTAGAGGAAGACTCATTAACAACTTGCGATATACAGATGACAGAACCTTTATTGCTGAAAGTGAAGCTGACTTGAAGCACTTACTAATGAAGACCAAAGGTTACAGCCTTCAGTATGGATTGCACCTCAACATAAGGAATATAAAAATCCTTACAACTGGACCAATAAGTAACACTATGATAAAAAGAGAAAAGGCTGAAATTGTCAAGGATTTCATTTTACTTGGTCCACAATCAATATTCATGGAAGCAGCAGTCAAAATATCAGATGATATGTTGCATTGGGTACATCTGCTACAAAAATTTCTTAAAGTGATAAAAAGCAAAGATGTCACTCTGATGACTTTGTCTCACTTACTTTGAACATGTTATCAGGAAGGACCAGTTCATGCTTGGTAAAGTATAAGGTCAGTGAAAAAGAGGAAGACCCTCAACGAGATAGAGCGACACAGCAATGGGCTCAAGCATACTAACGTTTGTGAGGATGGTGAAGGACAGGGCAGTTTTGTTCTGTCGTACATGGGGTCATTACGAGTGAAAATTGACTTGACAGCACTTAGCAAGAACAACAACAATGACAGCAACAAGATAAATAGTTGGAATATAGTCAACAGTTTCAAATTGGTATATTTTACCAATACTTAATAAACAGTAAATGATAACACTAGAATGTACCAAGTAAAAAGTATGAGTTTAATATTGCACAGTTTCACTTACTTTTTTTTTCAGTTAATTAATTCTTATTTATATCAACTCAAAATGAAGAAAATACTGGAGTCCTTGGAAAACACTTATAGTACCATATGTGAGTCTGAAGTACGTGGTAGGGAAGGAAAAAAGAAACTACTGAGGAGAGATTATATATAATGATAAAATAAATACTTGCAAAATAGTAGGTAAGACTCAAGATGTCACTAGAAATAAAGATATTTGAATCATCTGAGATACAAAAATAGGGCTAGATAAAAGTATTTCTAAATAGAATTTGGGTGGGAGTTTGGGGAGGAAGGAAGACATGTTTTTTTATAAGTTCAGAGTCAGTACTTCTGTTGGAACCTACAGAGAGTTGACATAACCATTCTAATGATACCATCTTCCACTACATTAGCTTGAATAGTTTAAAGCAAAGTGGAACTCAATGGTCTTTCCCCCCCCATGACTCCCCATTGACTATTTAAATGTAATGTGATTTCAAGGGTAGATCAACTTCAATTAGATATTTTCTTATAGGTATGTTTATCTTTCCCTTAGAACCAATAGTTAGAATCACACACACACACACACACACAAAGTTATAGTCTTTATTTACCTACAATAATCAAGTCAAGACATGGAAACAAAAATTATGAATTCTGGATCATTTTGTAGAGAAATACAACTTTAGGTCTGGAATAGAAATACAAAGATAACCTTTTTATCCTTAAAATTATATTCATAAATATTTCTGTACCCTTTCTTAGCTTGACATTCAATGGCCTCTTATTTTACCCTAGTTTTTTTTAAGTAATTTTTTTGTTATATTTGGCCTCCCAAAATATCTTCAAAATGTCTTCTCATTCTTCTACTTGTAATAACTGTTCTTACTAACTTGAGGAAGAATGTTTTATTCAGGGATATGACTGAATTATTAAATATTCTTGGCCATTCATGAACTAATTGCTAACTACACTCAGTTTCATTACTTCTTAATATTTGTTCAAATATTTTTCAAAGGTTTCTGCCTATTTGTGTAAAAAGAAGAAAATAATGTAGATTCTTCAGTTTCCAAGCAATGGAGGTAAAAATCAATATATTTATGGCAAGTAAATTGGCAATATGTATCATGGACCTTAAAAAATGTTCATACCTTTTAATAATTCCCCATATAGGCATTTATATTAAGAAAAAAAATATCATGAGTATGCCCAAAGACTTACCTACAAAGATAGTCATGAAGGCATTATCAATAACAGTAAAATTATAAACAATAAAAAACTCCCAATCAGATAACTGGATAAAGTATAGTATGTTCATAGTATGAAATGTTATATAGTCATTAAAAATCACATTTTGGAATATATTTCAATGTGAGATAATGTTCAAAATATATAATTTTGATACATGTGAGAAAAATCATAATACACTTGGATCCACATTATATAGACACATAAACACCTGCAAGTAGTGAGGATTGCTCCTGGGTCTGGTGTGATATTACAAATTATGTGTAAGGTTTGGTTTCCCAAATGAGTGGTTAAGCAAGTCATAGGTTATCTACATAATTATGCACTTCCAAAAAACCTTTTAGTGAAACAAATCACAATTATTAATTAATTAATCACTAGATTCATTTTGTCTATATTAATAAATTGATTGTATGAATAATACACTTAAAATATTGGCTATAGACTACAGTAGTTATAGATATAAAAATACAAGACTCACAAAAAAAAAACCAAAATAACAAGAAGATAAACCAAATATGAATTCACATTGATGGGATTATATTATTTTCACTGAATTATTCTATATTTTTAAATTTTATAAAATAGACATTTTGAACTCCATCTTTAAATGAAATTTAATTTGTTTCTGAGGTAAGGAAGGGCATTAAGTCTTTAAGAAGTGGGCGTGGGAGTGAGCAGAAAACCAACTAGAGAAGTTAAAGTATGATCTCAAGCAATTCTAAGTAAATCAACATGACACTTTCCAGCTTTTCGCAGACTGGGAACCTAAACAATGAGAGCAGTCAGGGAAGAAAAATGCATCCAATTTGGACATCATGTGTCCAGTAGAGGTGCCCAGCATAATAACCACAATCTTCCTTTTCTTACTCTTTTCAATGCTTGCTACAAAAGAGGGGCTAAGAATGTTCAGCTTAGGAAAACACATACCATGGCTGTTCTTCAGAGGATTTGTCAGCAGGGAGCTAAAATCTCGTTATCTTTCTAGGGAGAGGTTTAAAAATGGAAGCTATCCATAACTGCCTCTGACACTAAGCCTCCTTTGAAGCCCAAAGGATCAGAGCAGCCACCACCACCACAAGAAAGGCTGTATATACCCTGGGAAGATTTTTGGCACCAATAAACTTTAATAATTTTAATTTTAATTTTGGAACTGACAAAAACAAAATGAAAACCTGTATTTGCCACATTAAATAAATTTATTGAGAAAAATCTAATTTATGTCATGAACCATAGCTTTTCCAGGTGGGAAGAGCTTATCTAATTCATAAATTACATAGCCAATTTATATATATTGATCATATATATGTATAAACCAAAAAAAACAAACCCATTGACAGGGAGTCAATTCTGACTAATAGCCATCCCCACTGGGTTTCCAGGTGGTAAATCTTTACAGAAGTAGATTGCCCTATCTTCCTTCTGCAGAGTGGCTGGTGGATTATATAACCAATACAGTCTATAACCAATATCTTAAATGTACTATTAATATAATCAATTTATTACTATAGGCAAAATGAGTCATTAGTGATTAACTAATAATTGTGCTTTATTTTAATAAAATAAAATATTTTATTTTAATAAATAAAATTTTAATAAAATAAATTTATTTGATAAATACAATAAAATAAATATTTGATAAAATAAAATATTTTTGAAAGTGCATAAATATATAGATAACATATGATTTACTTAACCACTCCTTTATGAAACCTTGTACATATTTACAATTATCACACCAGACCCAGGATCACTTCTTACAAGTAGTAAGCACAAAACTGAAATCTTGTGCTTGAGAGGAAAAGGCACCATCCACAAAGAACTAGCTCTAGCTTCTTCATAACACTAAACTTATTAGGTCATTATAAGAGAGTAACCTAATACATATGTATGTGTTTGTGCATATGTGTATGTTATATGAACATGTGTATGTATGCATGTGCATGCAGAACTATATATAATTTCAGTAAATTAAATAAAGTCTTATTTACCCTTTTTTCTGATTATTCTTGAATTGTAGATGCTCTTACAACTTCAACCATAATGCTCTTTTGATGATCTGTAAATATTTAATGTACAAAAGGAATTGTTTTTAGGAGTCATGTTCTCAAAAGTTCTTAAACATAATTGGTTGTGACCAATTATGGATTATGAAATAAAGTTAGTGGATCATGACTAGTGTTAAAAAAAAATTCAACACAAAAGAATAGATTAAAAAAATCAAAATGCATTATGGATATACAAAATAAGCATTACTTTATAAAACTTGTTTCAGTTATATACAAGCATGTGTGTACTTGGTCATAATATTATTTATATTATTTAATGGGGATTTAATCCTCTGGTGGCCTAGTGCTGAAGGCATTTGACTGCTAACCAGAAGGCTGGCAGTTCAAATCCACCAGCTGCTCCTTGGAAGGAAGATTAGGCAATCTACTTCCATAGTGATACAGCCTTGGAAACCCAAGGAGGGGTCGTTATGAGTCAAGTCCAACTCAACAGCAGTGAGTTTGGTTTGGTTTTGGAATGGGGATTTGTTGTATATTGTTTTGAAAAGCAAATGTGACCATGATATTTGATTTGCAACTTGGGATATTTTCCTTAATATTCCTATATTGTTAATTTGATGTTTGTATAGTGCCTAAGGCACTTGACTGCTAACCAGAAAGTTGGTGGTTCAAACCCACCAGCCACTCCTCGGAAGGAGGGTTGGGCAATCTACTTCCGTAGTGACACTGCCTCGGAAACCCAAGGAGGGGTCGCTATGAGTGGGGTCTGACTCGACGGCACATAACAACAACAACAACAAATTATTTAATGATCTAGTTAAGGAAGCTATGTCCTGTATCAAAAGGGCGGGTCCCTGGATGGTTTAAGTGGTTAATGTGCATGGCTGTGACCCAAAAAGGAAGCAGTTTGAGGACACCCAGTGGTGCCTTAGAAGAAGAGGCTAGGGATTTACTTCTGAGAAAAATCAGCCACTGAAAACCCACTGAAGCACAGCTCTTCTCTGGCACACACGGAGTCACCAGGAGTTGTAATCAACTCGGCAGCCACTGGTCGTTTACTATGTACCAGGTACTGGGCATACAAAGTGAAGCAAACCCCTCTGAGAGACAAAGCCCTAGTAAGGAAATCCACAAATAAGATCAGAACAATAAACTAATAAGTAGGCTATGAGTTTTAATTAGCATCATAACTGCTAGTCTAGAGATATAATCTCAATTGGGTGACAGCACAGATTCGATTTCAATGAAATTCAGATTTATAGATGAATGAAAGGAACTGGGGACCAGAGTTTATAGGAATGTTGTTTGGGATTGGAATCTTAGCAACTTGAAAATTTCTAGACTTAGTGTATATGAATTAGGTTTATAATCAAGAGATGCAATGACCTACAAAATAATGTAGAGTGAGAGGATGACTCACTCCACTGATTACAGCAGACACTCACTGAAGCACTCTCCATGGAGTAGGAGCTGGAGAAACAAAGGTGAACAAGATACACATGTGGTGGTCACAGTTAACTGTTGTAGCTGATGCTAACATCAAAACAGATAATTAAATCATAGTGTGACTTGCAAATTAAAAGACGGTATTGCTAGGTACAACAGTAACACAGAAAAAAAGGAAACAGCTCCTTGAGGGAGGAGACAAAATATTTTCATAGTGGGGGATGCAAGTAGCTAGGGCTGGAATAGGAGTTTCATAGGAAGAGAAAGGGGAAAAGTCATCCACATTGAGACACAGTCTTTGCAAGGGCATGCAGCTGCATAGCATGCTTAGGCAAACAAGACTGGATTGTAGGGTGTGAGGAAGCAGAAATGAGGCCAGGGAGACAGGCTAGACAGATAAGAAAACACTGCCATTGAGTGGAATATGGAAATTCCCATTGGGTTTCTGAGGCTGTAAATCTTTATGGAAGTAGATGGCCCCATTTCCTTCTGCAGAGAAGCTAGCGGTTTGAACCACTGACCTTCTGGTTAGCATCAAAATGCCTTATTCACTATGCCACCGGTTGTTGTTGTTGTTGTTAGGTGCCATCGAGTCATCTTCAACTCATAGCGACTGAGGTGTAGTAAAGTACATAGTGTGGCTTTTCTAGCCATAAGTCTTTGTAAACTCCATGATGGAATTTGCCGTGAGCAACTGAGTAGCTTCTGATTGTTAAATTATACACCTGGGGTATTTCTGTTGGGAGCAGCATGAAGTAATTTTCTGGGAAGTTCACTCTCTCTAAGGTGTATAGAATTCCGATGTTGGGATTGGTTAGTTTGCCACTCTGCCAGGCTCAAAAGGAGCCCTCCTAGAGGCAGAAGGAGTCTCTCTGACAGCTGGCTGAGAAAAACATGCTGCTGAGAGACATGCGCTCCTGAGAGACAAGGGAGACACGTGCTGCTAAGAGAGTGATGCTAAAGACACATACTGCCGAGAGAGACATGAGAGACACACACTACTGAGAGAGCGATGTGCTACTGAGACTGCTGGCTGCTGAGTGAGATGGCCAGCTGCAAGAGACTGAGTGCATTTCTGAACTTGAATTGTAACCTGGTGTTTCCCTAATAAACCCCATAATCTGTGAGTTGTGTGTGGCCACTGTAGCAAATTATCAAACCCAGCAGAGAAGCAGTGGATGCTGCAGGAGGAATGGCTGGTGAAAGAGCTGGGGGGAGGCACCGTGTCTGGCCTCGCAGGAATAGGCCTTGGGCTACTGATGGTGATTCTGTGTTCCCCTTTTGGGGTTAGAAGAGGTCAGAAGGTGTGGCCTCCTTGCCCCTTTAGCAGCAACCTTATCTACAATGGAATGAAACACTGCCCTATCCTGTGCCAGCCTCATGATCCCTGCTATACCCAAGCCTATTGTTGCAGCCACTAGATGTTAATCCATCTAGTTGAAGGCCTTCCCCATTTTTGTCAATCCTTCACTTTACTAAGCATGATATCCTTCTCCAGAGAATGGTCTCTTCTGACAACATGACCAAAGTGAGTGAGAAGAAATCTGGCCATTCTCACTTCCAAGGAGCATTTCAGCAGCACTTCTTCCAGGACAGATGTGTTAGTTCTTTTAGCAGTCCATGGCACTCTCAGTATTCTTCACCAGCACCACAACTCAAAAGCATCAATTCTTCTTTGGTCTTCCTTATTCACTGTCCAGCTCTCACATGCATATGTTGTTGTTGTTGTTATGTGCCGTCGAGTCAAACCCAACTCATAGCGACCCCTCCTTGGGTTTCCGAGGCAGTATCACTACGGAAGTAGGATTGCCCAACCTTCCTACCAAGGAGTGGCTGGTGGGTTTGAACCGCCAGCCATCTGGTTAGCAGGCAAGCGTCTTAGCCACTATGCTACCAGAGCTCCCACATGCATATGAGGCGACTGAAAATATCATGGCTTGGGTTAGGCACACCTTCAAGGAGACATCTTTGCTCTTCAGCACTTGAAAGAGTCTTTTGCAGCATATTTCCCCAGTGCAATACATTGTCTGATGTCTTGACTGCTGCTTCCATTGGTGTTGATTGTAGAACAAAGTAATGTGAAGTCTTTGAAACTTCAGTCTTTTCTCCACTTATCATGATGCTCTTATTGGTCCAGTTGTGAAGATTTTTGTTTTTTTTATATTGAGGTGTAATCCATACTGCAGACTGTAGTCTTCAATCTTCATCAGTAAGTGCTTCAATTCATCCTCACTTTGAGCAAGCAAAGTTGTGTCATCTACGTATCATAGGTTGTTAATGAGTCTTCCTCCGATCCTGATACCACATTTTTCTTCTTCATATAGTCCAGCTTCTTGGATTATTTGCTCAGAATACAGATTGAATAAGTATGGTGAAAGGATACAACCTTGCTGCACTCCCTTCCTGATTTTAAACCATGCAGTTCCCCTTGTTTCTAACTCCAGGTCTTTGCACATTTCATAATAATAATTACACCACCAGAGCTCCTAGCTTTTAAGCCACAGGAAGAGATTGACAATATATTCCACAGACAATGAGGATACAGGTATAGTTTTAGGCCAGGACTCACTTTTACGTTAACTCTATGTACAGGTTCCTCATGAATACAATTAAGTGTTCTGGAATTCCCATTATTCTCAATATTATCCATAATTTGTTATGATCCATACCATCAAATGCTTTTGCATAGTCAATAAAACACAAATAAACATCTTTCTGGTGTTCTTTGCTTTCAGTCAAGATCCACCTGACATCAGCTAGGATACCAGGATACCTCTCATTCCACGTCCTCTTCTGAATCCCGCTTGCATTTCTGGAAGTTCTGTCAATATACCCAGGAACTCTGGTGGTGTAGTGCCTAAGACATTTGACTGCTAACCAGAAGGCTGGCAGTTCAAACTCACCAGTCACTTCTCTGAAGGAAGACTGGGTAATCTACTTCTATAGAGATTCCACCTCGGAAACCCAAGGAGAGGTCGCTATGACTGTTTTTGAATTATCTTCAGTAAGATTTTACTTGCATGTGATATTAACAATATTGTTCAATAATTTCCATATTCTGTGGGATCACTGTTCTTTGGATGGGAATAAATATGGATCTCTTCCAGTCAGTTGGCCAGGTTAGCTGGCTTCCAAATCTCTTGGCATAGCCAAGTGAGTGACTCCAGCACAGCATCCATTTGTTGAAGCATCTCAACAGGTATTCCGTCAATTCCTGTAGTCTTGTTTTTCACCAATTCCTTCAGTGCAGCTTCGACTTCATCCTTCAATACCATTGGTTCTTGATCATATGCCACCTCCTGAAGTGGCTGAACATTGACCAATTCTTTTTGGTACAGTGACTCTTCGTATTCCTTCCATCTTCTTTTGATGCTTCCTGTATCATTTAATATTTTGCCCACAGAATCTTTCAACATGGCAACTCAAGGCTTAAATTTTTTCCTCAGTTCCTTCAGCTTGAGAAATGCAGAGCATGTTCTTCCCTTTTGGTTTTCTAACTCCAGGTCTTTGCACATTTCATAATAATAATTACACCACCAGAGCTCCTAGCTTTTAAGTCACAGGAAGAGACTGACAATATATTCCACAGACAATGAGGATGCAGGTATGGTTTTAGGCCAGGACTGACTTTTACGTTAACTCTGGCAATAGCGTGGAAATTAATTGAAAGGGGAAAGAGTATGCAGACCTAGAAAACCAGTAGGGCTATGAACTTTGATATCACACTTGACCACTAGCATATCACGTGACCCAGGACACTCTGATACAAAGAAAACCAACATGTAAAACTTTTATCTTGCAGAGCTGATAACACAGAGAATTAACAAGTTATATATGTATAAACAACAAGCTCAGCATTAGGAAGCTGTGAAGTGTCTCTGAGTCCTATAGTATCACGTCTGATTCATCCTTGGGTTTTTGGACACAATTAGATCAGTGTATCAGGAGTTATCCTCACCCCTGCCTGGATTTGTTGAGTAGCAGGGCTGGTTATATTTTAGTAGCTATGGAATAAGTCAACCTACAGATTCTAGATTTTGGGAGTTGCTTCACAGCTGGGTGCAGGCATCTTGGTTTCCCATCTCTACTTCCTGCTTAATGTAACTAAATGTCCCAAATCTAATAATTTTCTCACATCTGCTGTGTCACCTTATCTTTCCTCCAAATTTTGCTCCTCCAAAGCCAGTGTTCTTTTAATAGTCACAAATTCTTCCATAGTACTTACTATGTGCCACACACTACTTTAAATACTCGACACATAGTAAGTTATTTAATCCTCTTATCAATCCTGTGAAGTTAGTACTTTATTATCATCATTTTCAGATGAATAAACTGCAAGTTGCCCAAGATCCTAAAAAGGAGGAAAACCACAAATCAAACCAAGCCATCTGGCTCTAGGTTTTAACTCCCCAAAATTTCTGCCACTCACAAATCTGTTTATAAAGGTAGCCAGTAGGAACATGGGGATCAACCTGAGGATCTTAGATGTTCCTTTTTCATAAACTATATAATCCTATAGGACCTATACACAGCTACACACTTGAATACATGCTTTGCATTGGTCTAACAATGTTAAGATATATGCCTTCTGCTACCTTGTTTGGAACTGTAGTTCTGTCAGGCTGAAAGATTACCCTTCTCAGCTGATGTGTTTTAGTTTATGCCCCACATTTCTCATTAGAAGAGAAACAAGGAATTCTTCTTAACTAAATGCTGCAATCTAACTCTCTCCATTTTACAAATAAAATATTTTTGTCCAATTTCCCTCAGGATATGCAACTTACTAAGAATTTGTAGTTCATTAAAATGTCTTGCCTTTAAATGTCCAGATTGAAATGAAACCTTTTCTGCAAGGCCATCAAGAAGAGCAAATCTGAAGGATGTCCTTTATAGACAGAAAAGAAAAAAAAAAGGTGGTTGCATTCAATCTTTTCACTTTTTATCTTGCCTTTAGGTCACAGAGTACCAATTCTTTTGTGAGAGGGAACTACTCCTCATAATCCATGCAGCTTTTAAAGAGGATAGCAAAAAGTTATTGTTTTAAAATCAATGTACCATATAAAGATTTAAAATCTACTTACTGATGGAAGGACCCCTGACCCTATCCACTCTTAAATGTTTCCTATGCTGTTTTTGGAGCCTGAGCTTTATTTCCAGAAATGATTAATTATTTAGGTAGGAAAAAAAATAGCTGGCATTTAGCTTCAGGTTTTTAAAAATTCTTCTTATGTAAGCAAATATTAGAATCTTATGGACCTGACTCTGATTAAAATATATACTGAAATATTACCCACCTCTCCCCCCAAGGCTTTTTTTTAATATATATACTAATTAATATGAATGACACAAAGGACGGAATTTTCTGCTAGAAGACTTTTTGAGAATTATCACCGATGTTTTCAAGAGGACAAGGAAGGTGAGTGTAAATTTTTCTTCAAATGCTTGTTGTTGTTGTTGTTATGTGCCGTCGAGTCAGGCCTGACTCATAACGACCCCTCCTTGGGTTTCCGAGGCAGTATCACTACGGAAGTAGGATTGCCCAACCTTCCTTCCGAGGAGTGGCTGATGGGTTTGAACCGCCAGCCATCTGGTGAGCAGTCAAGTGCCTTAGCCACTATGCCACCAGAGCTCCTAATGGGTGGTTTTATTCACTGGCACAGGACTTTTAAGCCAGCCCACTAAAAGGCAGTGAGGGAAGTTTTCAAGCTCCTTTGGGCAGGGAAGCAGGATGCTTGTTGTGCCTTATCCAGCACTGACCACTGACTATGTGTTGAAAATACAAAGAGTTGATATGCAACCCTTTCACCTCAGCAACCACTCACCTCTGCTAGTGTAACTCGAATGCTTTGTTAAAAAACAAAACAAAACAACAACAAAAAAAAAGCACACAGAAATCAAGACGTGCCTAGTGAGAATCTCACCGCCACCTTTATATCCTGAGCTCTGTCCACAACAAGCAAACTATGCTAAACACTGGGGAGGGAGAATGATTTATCATGGAAAGCAACCTGTGGGTTTGAACGTTAGCATGACCATCTACAAACTGTGTGATCTTGCCAAATTACTTAATGCCTTGGTGCACACATCTATAAAACGGGAATCATTCCATCCTCCCAGTTTTGTAAGAGAAATGAGTGAGAAACGCACATGAAAAAAACCCAGTAGGTTCTCAATAACTTAGTTTTCCCTTGCCCTCGGGGTGTCTATGGCGGTCTCCAGTTCATACAAGTACTAATCCGAAAGGTTAACTTCCCTTCTGTGGGTACTGATCATTCCTCACCTTTTATGCATCTCACTTCTTCGGCCTCTTTCAACTCTTCCCCAGAAGCCGGAGTCCAGAATGGGGGGAGTTACCTCCAGTTCCGTTTGTAGAGACGAAGGGTTGAGGGGTGCGAATGTGATTGGAATGTCAAGTAGTGCACACCTCCTGCCTTTCCCAGCCTCCTCTGTGGAACTCTTCTGGCCTACCTCCTTAAAGTCTAGGTTACTCAGGAAGAGGCGAGCACCAAATAGGTCTCTTCTGTGCTCCCTAGTAGAGATTCCAGTGCCACGGTGAGAAGTAGAGGGGTAGGGGTGGCGGGGAGGTGCCCGACAACGCAACTAAGAATCCTGGGCTCGCACTGCAATTTAGGGTCTCCAACAAGGGCCCTGAGCAGGGACCGAGGCTGAGCACCCGGCAAGGCTGCAGGGCGCCCGAACGGTCGGACGGGGGAGCGAGAGCTAAAGCTTACGGCGCGCGCCGAGCCCGCCGCCCAGGCCGGGCTGATGACGCCGCGCGGAGCCAGCCCGCCCGCTGGCGGGGCTGCAGGGTGGGAGCCGCAGGAGGCTGAGGCGGAGTCGAGGGCGGAGCGGGCGGCGTCGAGGAGGCGGAGGAGGAGGCGGTGTCTCCCCGAGCTGCGCAGGCGTTGCTCGCACCTTGCTGATTAGTCAGTGCTGGGAGCGCTGCTATGGCGTTTCTCAGACCCGCAGCTCCACCTCACACGCTCCAGGCAGAGGAAAGGAGGGGTAAAAGGAGGAGGAGGCGAGCGGACGGCTGCCGCAGCTGCAGACCCCGGGCCAGAGGAGGCGGCGGAGCAGGAGCCGCTGCAGCTACCGCAACAACCGCCGTCTGCGGCAGCCAGACTGCTCCGAATCCTCCCCGGGCTTAAGGGCACTGGGGCGCCCAGCTATGCCCCGCAGCAGCAGCTGAGCCGGGAGTGGACCCCCACCCTCCGGTCCGGCTCAGCTGCGGCGCCCCGAGGCTGCCCGCGGCGGGAGCTGCCAGGCGCCTGCCTCGCGCCCTAAACCGCGAGCGCCAACAGCAGCGGACGCCGAGGCGCGGTGGTGCCGGCGGTGGCGGAGGGAGCGCGGGGCAGGAGAGGCGGGGAAGATGGACCCGGCGCCTTCGCTGGGCTGCAGCCTCAAGGATGTGAAGTGGAGCTCGGTGGCCGTTCCGCTTGACCTACTGGTCAGCACTTACCGGCTGCCCCAGATCGCGCGGCTGGACAGCGGTGAGTTCCGGCCGTCCGGGCGCGCAGGGGAGACCGGCGCGGACCGCAGTCTGGGTGCGGGTTTATGCGCGTGTGCCTGAGGGTGGGACCGGGTGGGGAGTGGGCTGCCAGCCCCTGGAGTTGGCCCGAGCCGCTGCCGCAGACCTGGCGCGTTGCACTCAACTCCCCCCAGCAGCCAGAGATGTGGAAATCAGAGCCCTTGCAGTATAATTAAAAAAGACGCTTAAAAAAAAAAAAATTGGGGAAAGCTCTGCATACAATAATCTTGGAGGCGATCTGTCCATCCCTACCCGCCTACAAGAATTACTCAACCCAGGAAACCCTGAAGAGTTATCTTAGGCAACTTTCTTACAAAAATAATTGTACTTTGGGTGGCATCTTTATTTTGGGTGCAGCAGCAGATTTAAGAGGAAAAGCTCCTGGGTGACCAATGAAAGGGATCACATTTCTCAAAGATCTTTTATTACAGCTTGTCTGTTTTGTTTAACAGAACTGAAAGTAATTTAGGACTGTGTGTGTAGAAAATGTTTGGAGCCGAAGTGATGGTATGCTTAAGGTTAATTATTAGCTTAGCGCGTTTCCATCTTGGTAAAAAATTAAGTCACTAGAAAAATCAATGGATCTTTCAAGCTCAGGCTCAGAACTTAAAAACTCTTGTAGCTGCTGAAATTGACCACCAGAAACCAGCCAAACATCCCCCAACTCTTCTGCAGGGTGACCTCTGATAACAAGTAGATAGTTGTATGTATGTCAAACAAGTAGACACTTTGCAGTTTGAGAGTTGTGAAATACAAGGTGGCAATTTCAGTGTGTTTTGCCTTCTGTGTGTTCAGAGTAACTTCAGTTGATTTTGGCTTCCTTTGATTCCAGGCTGTTTGCAGAAGGAAGGCTGCTCCACAGTGGGGCTGCTGCAAACACCTGGGTCCAGGAAGGCAGGCAAGCCCGCTGGCCGGCCAAGTCAGAAGTGCACTGTCTTTCCATCACAGCAACTTGGGTTACTTTTTGTTTTCTGGAGTAAAAGAGTATGTAACATGAGATGTATAAATGTACAAAGGAATTTTTGTACCATTTCTTATCTGTGGGGTTAGATTTAATTTGACGTATACTGATGTGATAACAATCTTGGTGTACCTGCTAGTCTTGTTTGGGTTGTTGTTGGTGGTGGACACTGGGAGTAAACTAAGATTTTTAAAACCAGTGATGAAGTGGGGCTGACGGTAGCTGTTGAATGGAGGGGTTAGGGAGACAGGTTAAGGTATGTTGAAACATTTCTACTTAGAATGGAAGTGGAAAAAATGTTTTGTACTTTAGATAGGTATGCATAGACCTGATACCTGGGGTGTGTGTGTGTGTGTGTGTGTAAAATCACAGTATTTCATTTCCTCCTCCACTGTGCACAAATGTGTATATTGGAAGGTTGTGAGCTCTAGCCTTTTCCAACCTTCTCTCAGTTCTGCACACTGAGTTCATTAGCTAGGCTAGGCAGGGAGTATTGGTGCAAGTGATGTAAAAGCCACCCCCTCCCCCAGAAAGAAAAAAAAACACTGTTGTTGAGTCGAATTCAACTCATCGCAACCAAGGCTGTATCACCACGGAAGTAGATCTCCCAGTGTTTCTTCCGAGGAGTGGCTGGTGGGTTTGAACGACCAGCCTTCTGGTTAGCAGTCAGATGACTTAGGCACTACGCCACCATACCCAAAGGCATCATTAAGCTGGAAATTTAAAGAGGCTGAATATGAGTTTCAGATATAACTTTTAGTTTTATTGTCCACTTTCCTGTCCCTTCCATTTATGAAAAGGATCTGAATCAGCGCTGTCCTTCTCCCACACTTCTTTTTGAAATTAGGGTATGGGTAATAGATCTTAACACCCTATCCTTTCAAAACACAGACTGGATTCTGAGCACTGTGTATAACTCTAATTCTTCTTTGTAAATTTCTCTTTTTCCTACTAGCTCTTGAGAATCACAGTGGCACACACAAATTTAGAATCATAGCCAAATAATGCTTTATATCTTACTTCTTTCACTCAACAATCCCATGCTATTTATTTATTTATTTTATTGTGATTTGGGTGAAAATTTACAGAGGAAGTTCACTTTCCATACAGCAGTTCACATGCACTTTGTCTCATGACATTGACTACAGTTTACCCCAATGCAACAGCTCCCCTACCACTTCCTCCCAATAGTTACTTCTTCCCTGTGTCCATCCCTCCATGCACTCCTGCCCCCTGAGCTATCTCCCTGTGATTCTCCCTTCTTTCTCCTATGATTGTTCTCTTTAAGGAGTGTATCTACCTCAGGTGAATGTTCAGCTAACATGCCTGTCTTTTGTTTGGCTGGAAGCCACAGGTGTGGGTTCAATTCCAGACCTGAAGGGCAACCAGGGGCCATAGTCTCAGTGGTTTCAGCAGGCTCTATCAGACCAGCAAACCTGGTCCCCCCATCCCCCTTTTTTTTTTTTCAAATGATTTTGAGTTTTGTTCCACATTTTTCTCCCTTTCTATCCAGGATCTATCTCTACATATCCCCCTCTGAGTGCTTGACAGTGGTAGCCAGGCACCATCTAGTTCTTCTGGGCTCATAGTCATAAAGTCTGTGGCTCACAGTCCCATGCTATTTAAACATCTTTGTTAATGGGATTTTTGATAGAAACCAGTTGCCATCGAGTCACCGGTGTTCCATGGTTACCCCGTGTGTGTCAGAGTAGAGTTGTGCACCATAGAGTTTCAATGGTGATTTTTTTTTTTTTTTCCAAAGTAGGTTTCTTCTGAGGTGCCTCTGGGTAAAGTTAGCAGCCAAGTGCTTTTCCATCTGTGCCACCTAGGAACTACATGATTTTTAATAGCTGCGTAATATTCCACAGAATGACACTATTATATAATCCTGTCTATTAGAAGTATAAAGGAGCTCTGGTGGCATAGTGCTTAAGATATTTGACTACTAACCAAAAAATTGGTGGTTCAAACCTACTAGCCGCTCCACAGAGGGGAGACTGGGCAATCTACTTCTGTAAAGACTTACCACCTCAGAAACCCAAAGCAGGTTGCTGTGGGTCAGAATTGATTTTTTTTGGTTTATTATAAGTCTAGTCTATTTGTGTCTGTTGTAGAAATCATGGCACAAATGGCTGTGCACTTGCCTACTAACTGAAAGGTTGGTGGTTTGAACCCACTCAGAGGCACCTCAGAAGAAAGTCCTGGAGATCTGCTTCAGGGAGGAAAAAAAAAACCACAAAAAACTAGCCATTGGGCACCCTATGCACTACAGCTCTACACTGACACACAATAGTGTAGTCATGAGTTAGAACTGACTCAGTGGCAGTTGGTTTGGTTTTTTGTTTATTGTGTTGTAGACATTAGTTTGCTTCAGCTTTTTGCAATTAAACTAATGACATGATGAACATTCTCGTACATAATGCTTTATTTTGATTAGCATGTATTCCTAACATGCTGAGTAAACATGTGATTCCTTTTTTATAGTTTTTGATACATTTGACTGCTAACCAGAGGGCTGGTGGTTCAAACCCACTGGCCACTCCTCAGAAGGAAGATTGGGCAATCTACTTTCATAGAGAATACCTCCTTGGAAACCCAAAGAGGTGTTGCTGTGAGTCTGAAATGACTGGATGGCAGTGAGTTTAGTTTTGATACACATCCTCAAACTACTTAAAAGAAAGGTTAAATTCGTTTACATTCCCACCTGCACACCTTTACAATATTTAGTATCTCTTTCTTAATCTTTCCTGATTTGGTGCAGGTGAGTGTTATTGAGTGCGCGTCAACCCGATGGCAGTGGGTTTTGGGTTTTGGGTTTTTAACAGAATCAATCATAGATAATGATCTTCCTTTTATACATGTTTCACAGCAATGATTAGACATACAGATAGGCTGACATATTTATAAATGTGATACATGAAATTTCAAGTTTCATGCAGCTCTGATCCTGTATACATCCTGTGCCAGTTTTAGTACTGCAGGTACATTTTACACAACACGTGTGCACACTATACTTGGACATGAAAGGTAGTCATTTTCCAAATCACTTGTTTTAAAAGAGATAAGAAAGAAGTTGAAAAACATGCTTTTAGTTGACATTATGCTACGAGGAAATTGTTAGCTATTTTTTCTAACAACCATTAAAGAACATTTTTTTAAACAAAATCTGGTTTCATAACCATTGATTAGTGACTGCTTACTGGTACACTCCTACGTGCTTTCCATCTGTGACCTCAGATTTTTCAGCCACCTCGTTTAAGGACTCGAAATCGGTGATTCAGAGAAGTTGAGTGAGTGACTTGCTGGAAGACTTACACTTAGTGGATTGTTGGAATTGGATTAAAAGCAGATTTTTCTGACTGAAAACTGACTTCTTGACACAAACTGCTACTTTCTCATACTAAAGGGGGTAGGTTTAGAGTAGGTGTAAATGTGTGTTTTAAGCAGACACTGTTTCTTTCAGAACTCAAGGACCAGAAAATCGGTATTTTTTAGAGTATAGATATTGAATTACCTGCTCCATCATATTTAGACAACTTTCTGCTTCCCAAAGGAGTAGCTCAAAGAGGTGAGGGGCAGGAGGGAAGAAGAGGTTACAGAATCAGAGAAAGAATGAGAAAAGTGGAGTGGTGGGGGCTTAGGATATGCAGGTGTGTCAGTTGAGATTACTTCTCAATACAGTTGCCATATTTAAGATACTAAAGACATATGGGAGCTCTGGTAGTGTAGTGAGACAGAAGGCTGGCAGTTCAAACCCATCAGCCACTCCTTGGAAGGAAAGTTGGGCAGTCTACTTCCGTAGTGATACCACTTCAGAAACCCAAGGAGGAGTCGCTATGAGTCAGGTCTGACTTGACAGCGTGTAACAACAACAACAACAAGTACATAAATAAAACCAAAACCAAGCCCACTGCCATCAAGCCAATTCCGACTCATAGTGACCCCTATAGAACAGGGTAGAACTGCCCCATAAGGTTTCCAAGGCTGTAAATCATTAAGGATACAAACTGCCTCATCTTTCTCCCACAGAGAAGTTGGTGGGTTTGAAGCGCCAGCCTTTTGGTTAGCCCCCAAATGCCTTAACCACTACGCCACCAGAGCATCTCCTACTATAAGTAAAAAAACTCTCCAGTACTTTGCATGTCACTCATGAAATGTCCATCTGACAGATGCTTTCACTATTCTATCCCCAGTGGTGAGATATGTCTGTGTATGATAACATGAAATAAATACAAAGTTAGGGCACCTTCCATGGTATTGTCTAAAGGTCTTTCTGGAAAACTCAAAGAAAAGCAGTCCAGCGATTCTCCTTGGGAGTGAGCTAAAATAAATTTCAGCAGTGAAAGTCTAGTCCTAGTCAGTAGTGAAATTAAGATCAGATATTTAAACTGATCATCAGTGTTATAGATTGTTAGCTCTAGAACGAGGTTCAACAAATATATTCAGGGCCAAGGAGAGTGTGTAGAGAACACTGATCCTCACTCCACCCCCCAATTTATCCTCATTCAAAACTGAGTAGGTAGGCAATTGTTTATTTTCTGTCTCCTTACTCTTCCTGTAGAGGCTCTGAAGACATGGTCTCAGCGGTATTCCGACTTTTTGCTCCTGTAGTTCTTAAAAGAATCTCTAAAACTCTGTGTTCTATGCACATTTTTGAGTTGATGGCTGAAACTTTTCATACTAAATTTAAATAGTTGCATAAGATGTAACTTTTCAGTTAATTGTAAACATTGACACTTTAAATTGTTACATCATTCAAAAACTCTGATAGCATCTGTATTTGAATCCAGATACCATTCATTAAAAAAAAGTGTGAGAAAATTCTTCTTTAAGAGATTTTTTTCTCCTTCAATTTATATTTCTGTTTTCCTTCCCCTACAGAACTGTATCCTAATTTTTATCCTATTTTTATGCTTGAAAGTATTTTATTGATTACTTTGTCATACTTGCTGTGAGAAAATACTTGTATATAAATTGAAATCTAATTATTTTCTTTTTCTTTTGACCATAAGGATCTTCATATTTCAGGTACTTTAAAACAAAAGAACTGGAAATTGACTGAATTACAAAAGGATTTGTTACCCAAATATTGGAGGCATTCATTACTCAGCCTGTATCAACAGTTTTATTTGTCCCTTTGTTGCCCTGAGGTCTTTACACCTTAAAGGGTCTGTTGTTATTGTTATGTGCCATTAGTCAGACCTGACTCATAGTCGCTACAGAAGTAGATTACCCAACCTTCCTTCGGAGGAGTGGCTGGTGGTTTGAACCACCAGCCTTCTGGTTAGCAGTCAAGTGTGTTATGCACTATGCTACCAGAGGTCTAGGGTCCAAAAAACAAACACTTTACTTAAGTGGGAGCAGGTTGGTTGGGAAGGGGAGGTGGGGGAGGTAGTGAAGCATACTTGTTTGTTCCTTCATCACAGTTAAAATCCTAGCAGATCAGTGTTTAGGTTAAGAGTACATTTTGGAAGTTGGGGATTCCTTACAACTGTGATGAAGTTCCCCTTGGGAAGTCCTGGCCTGGCTTCACACAACGTACCCCAGCTTGGAGATTGCTGATCTAGAGCAGTAAAAGTTGAATTACTGACTCTGTTTGATGAAAGGAAAAGGAAGGTCAAGGTGGCATAGAGTTATGAGGAGAGAGAAAAAAGATGGTGGGAATGGGAGGCAGCTAAGCCAAGGAGGAGTCAGTGTGAGTCAGAATTGACTTGACGGTAGTGAGTTGGTTTTTTAGGAACTGGTAAGTAACTATGGGGTGCATTGGTCATTCAGTCGTAGAAGTCTTTCCTTCCATTTGGGAGGCCCGGGCTTGATTCTGCAGTGTAACTCGCGTACAGGCACCAGCTGTCAGTGGGGGCTTGCATGTTGCTATGATGCTAAGCTAGTTTCAGTGGAGCTTCCAGACTTAGCTTAACTAGGAAGGAAAGTTGGGTGATCCACTTCCAGCAATCAGCCAATGAGAACCTTGTGCATCACAACAGCCCACAATTATGGAGATGTAACTGATTATGGAGATGACACAGGACCAGGCTGTGCTTCATTCTGTTTGGGGGGTCAGGGGCTCAACTTGATGGCAGTTAACAATAACAACAAGTAGATATTAAGGCTGTAATCTCTATTGCCTTCTGAGCTGTGAAGAAGGACCAGATCTGATTCTAAACCCTATCTGTTTTGGGGCTATGGGGACTTTGGGTCTTGCATTTTGCTTAGGAACCTTGACAAGCTGAAGGAGCAAAAGCTTGCAAATCCATGAGTATATATAAGTTTGGCAGATGATATTTCTACATACATATTTGTATGTGCTATAAGAATGTCCATTTATGTAATAGAGCAAATAGGGAACAAAGTTATGATAATTTCTTAGCCACAGCCAACTACCCTGAGGAAGCGAGTTGTTGGGCCCTTGGCCTTGGGACCATGCTCCTGGGGGGCCATCAAGCTCAATTGGTATAACATGCTACACAAAAACATTGTTCTGCATCCTACTTTGGTGAATAGTGACTGGGGTTTTAAAAGCTTGCAAGTGGCCATCTAAGATGCAATAATTGGTCTCTCTCTGTCTGGAGCAAAGAACAATGAAGAAAATAAAAGACGCATGGAAACAATTAGACCAAGAAACTAGTGTTGCATGTCGATGAATCTCAGCCTACATGATCCTAAGACCAGAAGAACTAGATGGTTCCCAGTTACGACTGTTAACTATTTGGAAAGGGATCAGTGTCAGAGACCCTTGATAGAGTGGGAGAAAAATGTGGAACAAAACTCAAAATCGTAAAAGAGACCAGGCTTACTGGTCTGATAGAGACTGGTGAAACCCCCAAGACTATGGCCCCTAATCACCCTTTGGGCATGGAATTAAACTTACTTCCGTGGCTTCCAGGTGAACAATAGATAGGGTATAAGGTGAACATTTACACCAGGCAGGTATACTTCTTAGAACAGTTAACCTTGGGAGATCAGCAGGGCTATATTTGCACAGGGAAATAGCTCAGAGGGCAGGAATGCAGAGGAAAGAAGGACACAGGGAAAAGTATCCACAGGGAGGAAATGGGAAAAGAGTTGCTGCATTATGGATATTGCAATCAATGTCATGAAACAAAATGTGTATGAAGTATTGTATGGAAAATGAATTTGCTCTGTAAACTTTCACCCAAATCAAATCACAACTGAAAAAAAAAAAAAAGAAATCCTTGGAAGGTCTGGCAACATTGGGCCCACAGTTCCACAGGGCAACAGTCTATAGAAGCCATGTGCTCCCCAGGCCTGTAGGCCCAGCCCTCCCTGTGGTATCCACAGCTGAGAGCAGTGCCACTTACCACAGGACTAGCACTCTCAGCTTGTCCATGTCTCCAAGTTTGTAATCCATGAGCTGTCCTGTGGCTTGAGTCCTAGTTCTTGAAGAGAGGAGTTGATTCTGGAATGCCTGGTAGGAACTGGGCATCAAGGTTGCCCCACTGTGCCCATATAAGTCATTCAACAAACATGTATTGCGCATCTCTCTACTTTGTTAGAGTGGCAGACGTACTGTCTCGTTAATTGTCTAGTTGCCTCTACTAGAACGTAAGCGCCACTCTTTTGGTCACGGTGCATTCCCATCACTTGAAGTTGATTATATCACATAGAAAGCCCTTGTATTAGTTTCTTAGGGCTGCTGTAACAAAGTACCATAAATTGTGTGGCTTATAAGAAAGGAAATGTATCACCTCACAGTTCTGGAGGTGAGTCCAAATCAGGGTGTTTGGCAGTCTTGATTCCTTCTAAGGGCTCTGAAGCAGTGTGATGGTTAATGTTGTGTGTCAGCGTGGCTGGACCATGATTCTAAGTGGTTTAAGCAGATTTGATGTAATCACTTCCATGATGAGATGTTGTATAAGCAGCCACTCAGTTGAAAAGAAGTTTCCTCAGGGGTGTGGCCTGCTTCCCATATATGTATGACACCCTGCGAACACTCTCTAGCTTTCTGCCAGATCTGGATCCCACATCTAGCTTGTCATCGTCTGGTTATTGAGGGAAAACACAAAGCTTACCTACCTCAGAGATGTCCAGGGAAACTCCATGTGGCTGAATGAAAGTGTCAGAAGTCTTTCTAGATCGATGTTTTATCTTTGAGTTAATGCAATTTCTCAGAATCTACTCTATGATTGATTTTATTTTAATAATGTGTATGCATGAGTGTTTTTTTTTTCCCCCTCCAAGATAACTTTGTAAAAGTCTTATTTCAGGAAGATATGTCCTGCTTACCTTATGGCTTCATGTGAACATGTGAGAGGGTTCAGGATGGGAGAAACAGTAGTTTAAAGTATACTGGATTTGAAGCCAGGAGATCACCTTTCAGTTATTTGCATTGCCATTGAGTAGCCATGTGGTCTTGGTCAGGTCTCTTAATCCTTTTGATTTGTGGTTTTCTCTTGAAGAAAAAAATAGACATTATTCTAGCCAATTATTCATTGATCTGTTTGTTCAATCAGCTAAGATTTATTAACCCCTTTCTATGTGCAAAGCCTTGTTCTAGATACTGGGACTACATAACTGAACAAATCAGACAAAATCCGGTGTCCTTATGGAGCTTACTATCTAGTGTATTTATTTACTGTGAGAATTAAATGCATCCACATTGATAGGGTGGAGGTGCAGTCCAAGTGAGAGAGAGGCTTCAGAGTATATTATATAATTTAGGCACCACAATTAAAGTGAATAATAAATGCATTTTAAAAACCTCTTATGGATAAAGAAACTCAGGGAAATGCTCTTGATAACTTTAGTCCATTTCCTTTTATGTATTCCAGGTCATTGATTTATTAATCAACAGGTTATAAAAAGTTGTTGTACGGTTTTACCAGAGAGTTACTAATCCAGGATTGGGTTTGGGAGGGACCAGAGCAGGAAGTTAGGAAAGGAACATTTGTCTGCAAATCCAGAATCATATGTAAGTCTGACCAAATGATATCAAAACAATGGGTTTGATGCTTGAATCTTTTTTTAGCATGAACTCCTCACTGCTTTACTGGAGCAGTTTTTTGAACAGCTATAGTTGATTGTGTGGATCATGACAAATTATGGATAACATTGAGAAGAATGGGAATTCCCGAGCACTTGATTGTACTCATGAGGAATCTGTACC
>NW_006921728.1:395904-408221 GCF_000298275.1 Orycteropus afer afer | reverse complement strand
GTGGGATCGGGCAGTGTTTCGTTCTGCTGTGCATGGGGTCGCTATGAGTCGGAAACGACTCGACGGCACTTAACAACAACAACAAATAGTTATATAACTCTTAGCAGGAGAGAAATGCCCAGTAGAAAGTTTTACATAAAATGGGTGATGATGAGGGTCTCTTTAATCTTCTTTTGTATACCATATACTTTTACTTTCCTCTCGCTATCACTTATTTCAACTAATTGGCCATGTCTAAAAATTATGAAAAAAATAGTGAGAACTTTGTAGTGGGCAGTGAACGGTAATAAACATTTAGACCTACAAAGTGTGGACATAGCTTGTCCAGTGTCCATGCTTTTCAAGTAAGATGCTATTTTGAAAGTCTTATGTGAAATTAGTATCCACATTGGCAGTAAATATCCTGACACTCAGTGTATCTGTAAAAGGAGAGCTGGTTTGACTGTTGTGATCTAGTGCATCATAGTTAAAGAGGGAGGATTTTAGTCTCTTGTGCTCATTTGGCTGCCCTGTTGAAATAGCAAGTTCTTGGAGACCAGCTTGTAAACTTATTTATATTTGTTTGAGATTGTGGAGCTACCTGTCTTTTCACTTACTGGGCGGCATTTTTAAGACAACTCCTGCAGGACATCAGTCTTAGGAGAACCAGCTATTATATGCAAGTTGAAAAATGACGTTTATTGCCAGTTTACATGTTATTTTGTCCTATTTGACAAAGTATAAAATACTTGTTAAAATATTTTCAATTTCATGGGATTAGTTCTTCTATTAGAAGACATTTCCACATGATTATCCTTCCCCACCTCCTTGCCTCCACCCCTACTTTCAATTTCAGAATAAAACAAAACAACAAAAAAAACCAAACTCACTGCCATTGAGTCAATTCTGACTGACAGCGACCCCCTTTGGGTTTCTGAGGTTGTAAATCCTCATGGAAGCAGACTGCCTCATCTTTCTTTGGTTAGCAGCCAAATGCCTTAACCACTATAACACCGGAGCTCTTTAATTTTAGGTTCTCAAAAAAAAAACTCACTACTGTCAAGTCGGATCCTACTCATAGCGACCCCTCCTTGGGTTTCTGACCCACCAGCCACTCCTCGGAAGGAAGGTTGGGCAATCCTACTTCCGTAGTGATACTGCCTCGGAAACCCAAGGAGGGGTCGCTATGAGTCGGGGGCGACTCGACGGCAAATAACAACAACAACATCACTACGGAAGTAGATTGCCCAACCTTCCTTCTGAGGAGTGTCTGGGGGGTTTGAACCACCAGCCTTCTGGTTAACAGTCAGAATGCCTTAGGCACTACGCTACCAGAGCTCCTTAATTTCAGGTTAGAGGTATGTAAAATTGTTAATATTATTATTATTTTACTATTCCCAGTTCTTAATGCAATGTCTCACGTGCAGGAGATACTTGATAAACATTTAATAAATGAATGAGGGAATCCCAGTATTAAAAAGTTAAGGTCCACATTATCTGTTTACTGAAGCTATCTTTGAGCTCTGCAAGTCTGAAATAGAATTTCACTTTTGTTTCAATTGACTTAGGCTTTATATTCTTAATTTATCAACTGGAAGTAAGATGATAGGGCCTAATATTAGGGCAGGAAAAATAGACTCTAGTAAACTAGCTTGCTTTATAAAATAATGTTCCTTAGGGACAGTCATTATTAATATTTTAAATAAATTATTTCTAGAAATTAGAACTAATTTTTAAGTTTTTAGCTTTCTTGCTGCCCCACCCATTCTAGAATTCATTAAGAAGCCAGCTTTACGTATTACTTATCTGTCATTAAATTCTTCATCTTTGGCATCATCATGCTGTTCACATGGCTGCGGAGTATTCTGGATTGTTGACATCCAGTTGTTTCTGACTCATGGTGACCCTGTGTATGTCAGAGTCGAACTGTGCTCTGTAGGGTTTTCAGTGGCTGATTTTTTTTGGAAGTAGACTGTCAGTCTTTTCATCCAAGGTACCTCTGGGTGGACTCTAACCTCCAGCCTGTGAGTTTGCAGCCAATTGTCTTAACCATTGTATTACCAGGGACTGGAGTATGTAGCAAAAAAGCAAGCCACTTGGTTCAAACACTGTTACAAAACTATAACTGCTAATTTGGTACAGTTGTCATCTTCCTAGAATAGCCCCAAGATTGACTTGAAACCATAGTGTCTTAATTCCAGAAAATGAATTTCCTTTTATGCCATTGTTTACGTATTGCATGGTGGTAAAAGAAGAGGGGAAAAAACAGTGCTCCCAACCTTTTTTCTACTTCTGTCGATGAATTACAATTGTAGGGCAGGTTATTTTAATTGATCCTGCTAATTCTTAACCTAGTTTCAAGTATTTAAATACCACATGGGCTTTGACGGCTTAATGGTTGTTTAAGAAATACTGACTTACTGAATTTAAAATGCAAGATGAAGTCTTTAAAGTAATGAAGATATTTGGTGTTCAAGTTAATATTTAACATGTATAGTAAGCTATTATAATTAGGCCTGTTTATAGCTTAGAGGCGAATATAATTGTCTATGAGCAGTGCTCATGTATGCATCCCTGTGAAGATTTAAAATAATTTATGTTCTAGGCTTTTTCCCCTCTACTCAGTAAAGGAGCTCTGGTAGAGTAGTGCCTAAGGCACTTGACTGCTAACCAGAAGGATAGTAGTTCAAACCCACCAGCCACTCCTCAGGAGGAAGGTTGGGCAATCTACTTTCATAGTGATACTGCCTCAGAAACCCAAGGAGGGGTCACTATGAGTCGGGTCCGACTCCACAGCACGTAACAAATCAGTAGGAAAAGTTTTTAGCCAGATAGGTTCCCCCCGCCCCCCAGGATGACAGTTTTTTACATACCAGACTTTAGTATGTTAGAAATGAAAATTTGCGCTTGATAGTTAGTTCACATTGATAGTATCTTCCTCCTAGTAGGGAACTGGATTCAAACATCTGAAAGTAACCGAAAAGGGGTAAGTGTTCACTTTATGATCTTTCAAATATACCTGTCTGTGCAGAGGTCCTGGAATTATTCAAATGAGCTGGTTCAGGCATCTGAAATTTTTTAATAAGCTACACAATTTGTTATAACCAGACCAAAACCAAACTCACTGCTTTCGAGTCAGATTCAACTCATAGCGACCCCTCCTTGGGTTTCTGAGGTGGTATCACTACGGAAGTAGATTGCCCAACCTTCCTTCCGAGAAGTGGCGGGGGGGTTTGAACCACCAGCCTTCTGGTTAGCAGTCAAATGCCTTAGGCACTACGCCACCAGAGCTCCTTGTTATAATTACCTACAACATAACAGATATGATCCATGATTCAAATTTACTTTGGGTTGTCACTTTCTTCCTTTAGCAGCAGTGGGTAAGTAAGGGATAGATAGACTTAAAGAGCTAATGTATGTATCATTTTCATCCCTGGTCCTCAGTAGCATATGCTCTTTTAGGTTGTTAATATTTAAAATAAAATTGAGGATTCATTTTAACTTGGACCACTGGCCCACAGAGGTAGCCAAGCATCAGACTCAAGTTAAAAAACAATTTCATTAGTTAGTCTAGAGAGAGAGCTCAATACGGTTCAAATTACCTACTAAAAATAAATAACATAAAAATAAATAAATAACAAGTGACATGCAGCTTTATTAGGACACTATACTATTATATTTAGTGTCCTAATAAAGCTGTGTGTCACTTGTTATTCATTTACTTACTTATTTTTTATAGGAACCTGGTGGTGTAGTAGTTAAAGCCATTGGCTCCTAACTAAAAGATCAGTAGTTCAAACCTACCAGCTGCTCCACAACAGAAAGATGTGGCAGTCTGCTTCCATAAAGATTTACCACCTTGGAAATCCTATGGGGCCGTTCTGTTCTGTCCTATAGGGACACAATGAGTCAGAGTCAACTCAACATCAGTGGGTTTGGTTATATACTGCTATTATTCTAGCCACTGAGTAGATAGGATCAGAAATCTTCACATCATGGCCACATGCATCAGTTAAAGGTTAATTTCAGTTGTCAATAAACACTTCCGCCCCCCATAAAACAACAGTGGCTTATCCAAGATGAAAATGTCTTTCTCATTTAAAAGAAATCAGAGGGCATATGGTTCAGGACAGGCTTGGCAGTCCACAGAGTCAAGAACCCAGACTCCTCCTGTCTTTTTGCTCCATCATCCTCAGCAGGGAGTTTTCACTCCCAAATTCACCTCCTGGACCTGGATGGCTGCTGAAGCCCTAGCTCCCGTGTCTGTATCCCAGCAATGGGAAAGGCAAGAGTATGTCTTCCCACTAGTCCCACATAGACTTCACTTCTGTCTCATTGGTCAGGACTTAATATTCTTGTGTGTGGCTGCACAGGAAACAGGGAATTGAAGTTTTTCACTGGGCACAATGCCCAGCAGCCCCTACCAAGGGGGATTAGATATTGGAAATGACCTAGCAGTGTCCATTGTCCGTATGCCTGCTTTGATGCTTTTTCTTGACTTTTTTCTCCTATTCAGTTGTTGTTGGCTGTCATCAAGTTGGCCCCCAACTCATGGCAAGTCCATGCACAGCTGAACGAAACACTGAGCTGTCCTGCACTCTCCCTGTGATCAGTTACGCATCAAACCCCTGAGATCCAGAGGGTTTTCATGGTTGCCTTTTGGAAGTAGATCACCAGGTTTTTCAACATGCAAACCTCCACGGACAGATGGTGGTGACTGCATGTGAGATACGTTGGCCGGAAATCAAACCCAGGTCTCTCGCAGGGAAGGTAAGAAGTCTACCACGGAACCACCACTGCCCCTGCTCTCCTCCTCAGGAGCATATCAAAATAGCCCTGCATTTAGTCTTAGCTCCCTGAAATCGCCTTAGGTTGTTCCTCAGCTAAGGTGGTATGAACTTCTCGCCCCAACATCCTGTTCCCTTTTCATCTTTGAGCATTAGCCAAAACTATAAAGCCATTCTACTTAAGAAACCCATTGTTAGAGGTGAAAAGTGCTCTATGAACCATGGGAGTTGTATATTTGCAAGGAATTATGTTTATTTGTAAGGCACTCTCTTCACCTTCTTTTTAGGCTCGTGTATCTTCAATTTCTCTTTCTGACCTGATATGTACAGTAGGCGTAGTTGTCCAGTTTTTTCAAAGGTGCCTTTTTTCCTGCTCTATTCCTTTTGCCAAAGAGGCTTTGTGGTTGTATTTTAAAAAGTAATATTTACTATTTTTCCCCCAGTAACATTTTTAATGGAGGATTTGGAAAATATAGACAGGAGAAAAAGACAAATGTTAGTATCCTCTTTAATTCTAGAGGTTATATAACTTCTTATAGAACCATTAGGATCTCTGGTAGCATAGTGCCTAGGGCATTTGACTGTTAACCAGAAGACTGGTGGTTCAAACCCCCCAGCCACTTCTGGGAAGGAAGGTTGGGCAATCTACTTCCGTAGTGATACCACCTCAGAAACCCAAGGAGGGGTCTGACTCGATGTTACATAACAACAACAACAACATAGAACCATTATTAACATCTTGCTGTTATGCAGGCAGAGAATGTAGAACTGGGAGAAAATTGTACAAACAATAGATTTTACATTTTTCTTCATTATTAATCTTTGAAGATAAAATTTTCATGACTGAATGGGGTTCTGTTTTTACCAGTATAACAGTATTTATTTGACTGTTTTCCAGTTGTTAGATGTTTGTTTAGCATGCCATGTTTTTTTTTTTAATTATTTACCATGATTTTGGTGCAGTCTTACACTCAACAATTCCCACGCATTGAAGCACAGTTTCATGATGCCTGTTATAATCCTCACAATGTAACAGCTCTCCTCCCACCTCCTCCCTTTGGTTACCCCTTCCTTCCCTGTGTCCTTCTTACCTATCCATTCCTACCTGTCTAGCTTTCTCCTTGTGCAAATGCTGCCCTTCGCTCTCTCATGGTTGTTGGTTCTAAGGAGTGCCTCTCCCTGGTATGGTTGTTGAGCTCATAATCCTGTCATCTGGCCAAGAGCTAACCCACAGAAAAGAGTCCAATTCTAGGCCCAAAGGGTAACCCAGGGCCATAGTCTAAGGGTTTTCGCCAGTCTCCATCTGACCAGTACTTCTAGTCTTTTTTATAGCATGCCATGTTTTTAAGGATATCTTTTTACTTACATTTGTCAGTTTTACATATAATTTCATTATTTTGGGTTCTTGAGGATGATATTATTCAAAATTATTTTCAGATTATTAGTATGAATTGCTAAATTGCATTCAGGAAGATTTATGCCATCAGTAGTGAGTAAATGAGTCTGTCTCTTTTTATATCATTGAATATCATAGGTGTTTAGTAGTCTTTGCTAATATAGATTTTTTAAAAAATGGTACTTTTTCTAATTTATATACCTTAATTTCTAGTAGGATAAACCAAAAAAACCAAACCCACTACCGTCAAGTCGGATCTAACTCATAGCAACCCCTCCTTGGGTTCCCAAGGCGGTAACTCTATGGAATTAGATTGCTCAGTCTTCCTTCCAAGGAGAGGCTGGTGGGTTTGAACCGCCAGCCTTCTGGTTAGCAGTCAAGTGGCTTAGGCACTATGCCACCAGAGCTCCTTCTAGTAGGATAGCTTCAATAATATTATCATATTTCTTTTGTGATTTTTCTGAACTCTTTTTGGATTTCTGGTAGCATGTCCCATCCACCCAAAGCTTCTGTAATTTTTAAAAAGCCTTAATATACATCAATTCTTAGTTTTCTGCAGATGCTTATTAATAATCTCCAAAGTTCATATGAGTTAGTCACTATTCAACTTCCTTTCTGATTTTGTGCAAATAATGTCCACATGTAGACATTACCTCTGTTTTTGAAATTGAATTGTGATTAATTTACTTCTCTTTATCAACCTGAATATTGGATTGGCTGGTCCTCTGAAGAAAAGAAACCTCTCCTTATTGTCTTGTGAAAATCTTGGTAAAACCATGTTGTATGTTCACACTGCAGTTATATTTGAATTAAAGTCATGGAGAGCTCCCTACTTTGTTGTTGATTTCTGGGCATTGCATGAAACTGAGCTGACAAACTATTTATCACTACACCAGTTTAAAGACTAAGAATTAAATTGACAAGTTAATAAAACTATGTAATTCTTGTTACATGTAATCCATAACAGACTTTGAAGTGCTACATTTGGGGCAGGTAGAGTTAACCTTCGGTAAGGCCTATTCTCCCTCTTGTAACAGATGGACTACAGTGACTTGAGAATCTATTGACACTTGGAATCTGAGTGCTGACACTCAGCCAGATTCAGTGCCATCAAGTCTGTTGTGTCATGTAGGGACTTTATGTCGGGTAGAGTAGAACTGCCCCATAGGGTTTCCAAGGTTGTAAATCTTTTTGAAAGCAGACTGCCTCATCTTTTCCCGCAGAGAACTTGGTAGGTTTGAAACGCCAACCTTTTGGTTTGTAGCTGGGCGCTTTAACTACTGGGCCGCTGGGGCACTTCTGCATGCTGACACTAGAGGAGAAATAAAAGAAATTCACAGATAATTTCAAGACACTGAGAGAAGCAAAAGTGACCAATTGTTATTTTGTTTCTTCTGTTGAATTATCTGCAAATTTCTGACTTCATGGTTATGACTAGGGAAGGGAAACAGATAAGAGAAGGAAAAGCCTTGTTTAACTCTGTGCATCCGACTAGTGACTGAGAGAGAATGAAATACAGAGCAGTCTGCCAATTTAGCACCTGAGAGCTCTAAAAGTAACTGTATTAATCAAGAGTTGAGATGACAGTTGCTAAAAGTGAAGTACGAGATAATTTTAAGAGAATCTTCTAATACTGAAGAAAAAGCCTTAGAGTCACTTTGCATCATGTAGCTTGTGTGCTCATCCTGACCTCCCTGCACATCTTCGTGTGTGTGTGTGTGTGTGTGTGTGTGTGTGTGTGTATGACTCAGTTGCAAAGATACTAATCTGAGCAGGTTATATACAATTGAATGCTGCCGGACACAAGAGGAAAGTTTCATGTGAAGTTGAAATGAGAGGGAAGTGGAGGAGGCAATGTATGAACCAAGTATAAATACCATTTATACTCTATATAGTTTTTTAAAAAACTCTCACAATAAAAGCTCATTTTCCCCTCATTGTAGCCATTGTATACTTACTTTAAAAATTTTGAACATAAATAAAAATATAAAGAAGAATGTAAAGGTAAGCTGGAATCCCACGTCCCCGACCTGAGATTTGGGTAACTGTTCTTTCATGCATCTTCTGTTCACGCTTACACCTATATTCACAGTTTTATTTAGACAAGGCAACATATCTACCATCTTCTTTTTTGTTGTTTTTTAATTTTCTTCCTCTGCTTCAGCCCTTGCTTCTCTGGCACTGTCTACTGGCATATTCTGTGTCCATAATCTACTGCATATCCTTCCTATTGTCACCATACTCATATGATCCCACATTGCTGTTACATATACATAGACGTATATACACAATTCTCTGATTGTTACACAAAAACGGGATTGTATTACACATACTTTTCATACTGTAAGTACTTTTTAGCTTCTTGCTGATATCATTCATGCAACTCTCAATCGTGCTGAAACACAAATTTACTTTTTTTAAACAGCTACATACTACATGGTGTAGAAATACTGTACGTCATTGTATCAATCTTGTATTGATGAGTGTTCAGCTTGTTTCCAGTTATTGGCACCTTTGAATCATACTACAGTAAACCTCTATGTGTATATTGTCATTAACTTATATGCTATTTCTATAGAATTAAGGTGCTCTCATGGCGCTAGTAAGGCACTGGGCTGCTAACCAAAGCTAGCAGTTCAAACCCACCAGCTGCTCTGCCCAAGAAAGATTAGGCAGTCTGCTTCCATAAAGATTTACTTCCTTGGACAACCCACAGGGATCACTGTGAGTCAAACCCATAGGGGTCACTGTGAGTTGAACCCATAAGGGTCACTGTGAGTCAGAATCGACTGATGGCAGTGGATTTTTTTGGGTTGCCTAAGGCACTTGACTACTAACCAGAAGGCTGGCGGTTCAAACCCATCAGCCACTCCTCGGAAGGAAGGTTGGGCAATCTACTTCTGTAGTGATACTGCCTCGGAAACCCAAGGAGGGGTCGCTATGAGTCGGATCTGACTTGATGGCACGTAACAACAATAACAACATAGAGTTTGTAACTCTCATCTTTCATGCCCTACCCCCCATATAAAATCTTTGATAGCATTATCTTTTTATTCCTCTTAATCTTACATGCAAGGAGCAAAATAAAACTTTCAGGAAGAATATAGAGAACAGTGGGTTTTATATCCCAATATCAAAAACTCAGTTCACAGTGGAATTGATTTAATAGATGAGATGTTAAAATGCTATCCAAAATGTCCTTAACAATTCTCATTTCTGTCAGTGTGTGAGAATACCTCTTCTCCAAATCCATGGAGAAATATAATCCATTAGGTACTGTTACATTTAAAAGCAATAATTGCCAGCCTAATGAGCATAAAGTGATATTGCTACATTAATTTACTTCTCCCTATTAGTAAGGAGTTCTGATGGCACTGTGGTTAAGCACTGGGCTGTTAACTGAAAGGTCAGTGGTTCTAAACCCACCAGCCACTCCACAGGAGAAAGATAAGGGAGTCTGTTTCAGTAAAGATTGCAGCCTTGGAAACCCGATGGAGCAGTTTTACTCTGACCTATAGGGTTGCTATGACTTGGAATCGACTCAATGGCAGTGGGTTTTGACTTAGTGATTTTGTACATACATGTAAATACATGTGCTCTGTTTGTACTTGGTCTTCTGAGAATTGAAATCATGCCTTTTGTTTAATTTTCTGTTATTGGCTTCTACTTGCCACTTTGTAGGTGGCATTTGTAAATTATAGAAACACTTTTCCTTGTTTGCTTTGTCTATTTATTATTTGTTTATCCATTTGAGACGTTTTAATTTTTATGTGGACAAACAGATCTTTTTTTCCCCTGTGTTTTCAATCTAAGGTCTCCTTAAGCCAAAGATTGTGTATGTAGTCTCTTAGATTTTCTTGAAAGATTTTTGATGTTTTTAATTTGCCTTTAATCCATCTGGAATTAATTTTTGCATATGGTGTAAGATTTTTATTTTCTTCCAGACCTCTCTTGTGCCAGCAGTCTATTTGTTTACTATGGAACTGTCTTCATTACGTTCATTTTACTCCTTAAACCAAAAACACCAAATCTGTTGCTGTGGAGTCAATTCTAACTCTTAGAGACCCTGTAGGACAGAGTAGAACTGTTCCATAGGGTTTCCAATCTTCATGGAAACAGAGCACCTCACCTTCTCCCATAGAGCCAGCAACTGGTGGGTTCCAACCTTCAACCTTTTAGTTAGCAGCCTAATGGTCTAGCTGTCGTGCCACCAGGGCTCCTTTATTTTGCTCTTTTACTGTGGAAGAACACACCTGTCATTTAGGGAAGGCTTTGGGCTGTGATCCAATAACACATAAAGTTTATAAAATGTGAAAACAATCATCGTGTTCCCCAAAGAAGAGAAGTTGTGGCTAGAGCTGCCCCTAATCTTGACTTATTCTTCTTTTTCCAGTGCTGTGGGAGGCCTGAGATTTGTTTTTCTAAATACAACTCTTAATTCATTTTAAAGCCAGTGCTACCCTAGTGAGTCTGGGAAATGATAGTGACTTGTTAAAATGCCTCCTGGAAGCAGATGCTTTGGCAATAAGTTTCCTCCAGGGATGAATTTGTTTTAAAATGATACTTGACTAAAGCTGCTGTTCGGGTATGTGTGTTTGACTATGTGTGTTTATGAGAGAAAGAATGTGTATTTCAGAATTTAAGAAGCATTTATAAGTTATACTCAACTTTAGACTATTTAATTAATTGAAAGTGTATTTGTTTACTAACTTTTGTATAAGGGGTGCAATGTCACACATTTTCTTAAAGTATATGTGTATCTCTTTCTTAAAAATCTTGGAGTGCCCACATCTGCCCATTTTTAAAGACTTAGAATGAATTTCTCTTGTATTTCATTCTTTTTCCCCTTCCTCCCAAAAAAGCCCCCCCCCGCAAAAAAAAAAAAAGAAACCCACAAAAAACTGTGATAGCATCGTGTTTCTGATTCCTCTAAATCTTACATACAAGGAACAATATTAAGTGTTTTTAAGGGAAAAAAAAAAGCAGGACAACATGGACATTACATCTCAATGTCAAAACCCAGATTGTGTGTATAAATAAAAGAGAAATACGTGTGAGAAGAGAACTTTTAACATGAATTATCCTTTATGACTTCACTCTATGACCTTTGTGTAAAAATATAACAAAACCTCAATCCTGGGTTCCATGAGGAACTTCATTAACTTGAAGTTGTGTATTTTTAAAACTTCTGTCACTTCTCTTTTTAGACATCTTTCTAAACGGCCCAAGTGCAGGAATCCTGTCATCTCTTTCCCTTGTACTTGATCGTACTGTGATACTCTCTACCAGATGGACCAGAAATCTTGCCCAAATGACTCTGTTACAGGGTGGCTGGGATACTCTGGCTTCTCTCTAAAGTATCTGGAAACACTAAAATAAATTTTCTCACATCTTGTGTCAGCTATAAAGTAGCATTATGGGTACATGATGAGTGGCATGAATGGTAATGTCTTTTCCTAGTATACCCAATTGAGGATGAGTTAATGCAGTTTAAGGTATCAATTGCTGATAAATATGGTACCCCGCATTCATAGAGCCCTCCAAGCCTTATCTCTGTACATCTGTCATCTTCATTCAAACTTCTTTTCTTCTGTGGAGTAGGGGTGACATAATTCTGATTTTATAGGGACAGTACTGGACTTGGAGAGGTTGAGTGAGAGCAGACCAGTTGGTGGAGCTAAGGGTTTTTTCTTGACACTAGCTTAAGTGTGTTTTCTTCTATGGAGGCTCTGTAGAGTCTACTGCAAAGATGGTTGGTCTATACATGTGATCATTTTTTTTCTTTTCAATGTATTTTGTTGTGTTTTTGGTGAAGATTTACACAGCAGTTCAGGCACTCATTCAACACTTTCTGCACAAGTTCAGAATGTGTGAACATTCTCATTTCTTCATTCTGTTTGTTCTGTTTCCAGTCATCTTGTTTCCTGACCCCTTACCTCCTTGTCTAAAGTAATTGTTGACCATTTGGTCTTATATAGGTGATTTTTTAAAGGAGCACAATACTCACAGGTGATATTCATTCTTTTTGAGCCAATTTGTTATTCCACTACAAGGTGACCTCAGGGCTTTGTTTCAGTTCAAGGTCTGAAGAATATCTCAGGCCAGTAGTCCTGGGGAATCTTCCAGTTTCAGCCAGTTCAGTGAGTCTTTTTTTT
>NW_006921728.1:382247-395614 GCF_000298275.1 Orycteropus afer afer | reverse complement strand
TATGCTACCAGAGCTCCTTCTGGTCTCAGTGGTCAGTTATTTTAAAACTCAGTACTATGAGAGAGGAAAATAAGATATATGTTGTTGTCTAAGTAGATTGCCCCATCTTCCTTCTGAGGTAGATGAGGCAATCTACTTTAGTAGAGATACTGCCTCGGAAACCCAAGGAGGGGTCGCTATGAGTCAGGTCCGATTCGACGGCACATAACAACTACAACAGCAATTAATAAACCAAGCATTACCATCTTTCTCCAGAAGAGGTGAGATTATTAGATCATGTTTTCTCATGGCTAACAAACTCCTTCACTGGCTCATCTCTATATAACACCAGGCCCTTCAGCTCCTCTCTAATACATAGCCCAGGTTTCAACACGACCCTTGACTTCTTGAGGTCTGGTGGCATAATGCCTAAGTCATAATGGCTAACCAGAAGGGTGGCCATTCAAACCCACTAGCCTCTCTGCATAAGGAAGACTGGGCAATCTATTTCCACAAAGATTTACTGCCTCAGAAACTCAAAGGAGGTCACTATGAGTTGGAATTGACTTGATGGCAGCGAGTGAGTTTAGTCTTGACTTCCTGACCCTCTCTAACTTTTGGCAGGTTCTGGGAAGGGAAGGAAGTGATATTTCTAGCATCCATTCCTTCCTTCTTCACCTGAAGGATTTTTAGAATTCCTTCTCAGGCTCTGACTTCTCAAACTATCTTAGGCCTAGAGGAGGCATGATACTGAGTATATGTCTTACTTGAGGATTTGTTACATTATATTTATGTACATTAACCTGACAGAAAAAAGTTGAAAAATATTTTTAGGCTAGGTGAAGCCAACTCAGCATTAAAATTTTACTGGCAGGTTATTGAAATTTGGCTATAATGTTTCATCTAAAGTGGTTTATCTTGTGCTGGTGTGTTATAAGAAAATATTTCAAAATGGAAATTCATATTTTTTTTTTATTCTAAGGTACACATTTTAATATCTTTAAAATCGGGATGCATCTTATAATATGTCATAGCTTAATCAGCAGTGTTTATCTTTCTTGGTTGTTTACAAAATAATGATTTTCTTACATCTATGACATCCTAAATTAGATTAATTCTGGTAGTTCCACGGAGTATCTGTCTTTTAGTCAGATAATTCATCGTGCAAAGCAAGGATGTAAAACAAGAACTTAAAGTGACTTTCCCAGTACAGAGTGGGAGACAGTCTGAAATGAAAATCAGGGAACCTTCCTGGAAACACCCATCTCTTTTTGGAACATGGTCAGGGTTACTCATTTAACAAGATAGAGAAGAACTCAAACTCAGTGCCATCAAGTCAGTTCTGACACATGGCAACTTTATAGAACAGAGTAGAACTGCCCAGAGGGTTTTCAAGGGTGTAAATCTTTATGGAAGCTGCCTGCCTGCCTCATCTTTCTCCTGCAGAGTGACTAGTGAGTTCGAACCATCATCCTTCTAGTTAACAGCCAAATGCTTTAACCACTGCGCCACCGGAGCTCCCTAGAAAAGGAGAGGCTCCCTGTTATTTATAACCTAGTGTAATTTTTCTCTCCTGATATATTTCCCAGCATTAAATAATTATAGAAAGAATTATTTAATTTCTACATCCCTTGTAAGACTCTGACCTCTGTGAGGATAGGACTGTCTTGTCATGTTCATCGTTGTGTCCCCAGCACCTAGCATAGTGCTTGGCAACATGGTAATTGTCAGTAGAGCCTAGTTTAAGGACTCACTGCAGAATACATGCACACATAGGCACACGCACACATGGTAGTGGGTTGAATGGCTGCCCCCCAGAAAATACCCACCTCCAAATCCTTGGAACCTATGAATGTTACCTTATTTGGAAAAAAGATCTTTGCAGATGTAACTAAATTAAGAATCTCAGGCTCTGGTAGCATAGTGCCTAAGGCACTTGACTGCTAACCAGAAGGCTGACGGTTCAGACCCACCAGCCACTCCTCGGAAGGAAGGTTGGGCAATCTACTTCCGTAGTGATACTGCCTTGGAAACCCAAGGAGGGGTCGCTGTGAGTTGGGACTCTACAGCACATAACAACAACAACAAGATGACTTTATCCTGGATTACCAGGGTGGTTCCTAAATCCTATGACAAGTGCCCTTATAAGAGAATGGCAGAGGGAGATTTGAGACAGAGAGGAGGAAGCAGTGTGATCAAGGAGACAGATTCGAGTGATGTAGCCACAAACCCAGCTTCTTCAGAGCTACCAGAAGTTGAAAGAGGGAAGAAACAGAATCTTTCCTAAAGTCTTCCCTACAGCCTGATTGACACCTTGGTTTTGGACTAATGGCCCCCAGCACTGTAAGAGAAAAAATTTCTGCTGTTTTAAGCCACCCAATTTGTGGTAATTTGTTACAGCAGACGCAAGATACTAATACACACACACACACACACGCACGCACGTAGGTAGTCCTTGACTTACAACAGAGTTCTGTTCCAACAACTCTGTCATAAGTCAGTTCTGATGTAAGCTGAATACCTCTTTTGAAAAAAAAAAAAAAAATTCATGATTATTGCCTTCTATTATCAGTTTCTTTATAAATCTGATCCTTATTTGCCATTGGAGATTGGGAACATTACAGAAAATACACAGGTGTATTTTAAAACATACATACATGTATAATATACACAGATCAAGGTGTTTCCTTAAAAAACTGAAAATAGAAACACCATTTGACCCACCAATTCCATTACTAGGAATATATCCTAAAGAGGTGAGAGGCAGGGCACAGACATGCACACCTATGATCATTGCAGCACAATTCACTATAGCAAAGAGATGAAAACAACCTAAATGCCTATCAGCAGATGAATGGGTACCAAACTACGGTACATACACACAATGGAATACTATGCTACACTAAAGAGCAATGAAGGATACACGAATCATCTCACAATGTGGATGAGCCTAGAGGACATTATGCTGAGTGAAATAAGTCAATCACAGAAGGACAAATACTGTATTAGTCCATTATTGTAAAAGTCAAGGAACGGTTTATATATGGAAGGAAATATTCTTTGTTGGTTACCAGGGGTGGGAGGCGAGAGTAGGGAACACTGTTAGATAGGTAGAGATAAGTATTAATTTGAGTGAAGAGAAGGGCAATGTACCAAATGTGAATGATCAGCATGGTGGCATTGAGGAAGAGGAAGACAGAGAGAGGTACATGGAAGGTATGGACAACAAAGATAAACACTTTTGCACATACAGTACTGTGTTGTCAGTGGAGGCAAACACGGGTATACAGGTGGATAGATGGGTGGACAGGCTGAACTATTAGGTATGTCTTTGCAGTGGGGAGTGTACCCAAGACCATGTATAGGGTTGGCAGACAATGTTTCTACAGTGTATTTGTATGTTCTGTAAGAATTCCCAGGTGTATAGTAGAGCTGACAAGGGACAAGGTTGTAGTCACTTCTTTGTCACAGCCAGCTACCCAGAAGGACTGAATAGTTGAACCTCTGGGGTTGGGACCATAGTCATAGGGGACATCAAGCTCAATTGGCATAACATACTACACAAAACATTGTTCCACCTCCTACTTTGGCGAGTAGTGACTGGGGTCTTAAAAGCTTGCAAGCAGCCATCTAGATGCAATGATGGGTCTCTCCCCATCCAGAGCAAAGAAGAATGAAGTAAACCAAAGATTCATGGAAACAATTAGCCCTAGTGACTGGTACACCATATGATCTGCAGCCTATATGACTATGAGACCAGAACTAGATGGTGCCCATCTACCACTGTCAACCACTTAGAGGGAGATCTATGTAGGAGATCCTGGATAGAGAGGAAGAACAATGTGGAACAAAACTCAAAATCATTTGGAAAAAAAGGGGGGGGGGAGGGAAACCGGGTTTGCTGGTCTGTTAGAGCCTGGTGGAACCCCTGAAGACTATGGCCCCTAGCTGCCCTTCAGGTCTGGAATTGAACCCACACCTCTGGCTTCCAGCCAAACAAAAGACAGGCATGTGAGTTGAACATTTACCTGAGGTAGATACACTCCTTGAAGAGAACAATCATGGGAGAAAGAAGGGAGAACCATGGGAGAATCACAGGGAGACAGCTCAGGGGGCAGGAGTGCATGGAAGTATGGACATAGGGAAGAGGTAATTATGGGGAGGAAGTGGAAGGGGAGCTGTTGCATTGGGGTAGTAAATGTCATGAGACAAAGTGTATGTGAACTGTTGTATGGAAAGTGAATTTGCTCTGTAAACTTTCACCCAAATCACCAAAACAAAAAACAGTGGATTTTAAGTGTCATTTGTTGTAACTCAAATATGTTTTTAGTCAGGGACTACATATAAATTAAAACCTGTGTGATCTTGAACTATTCTTATAGGTTTTCTGCCTTTGACTGTCTTAACCACTTTTTTATCACTCCTTTTTAGTAGAAAATATTTGAATTTTCCTTGTCTGACAGATTTCGTCTTTTTACAGGTTCTTACTTTCTCACATTTTACTGTGTGTGTGTGGTGTGAGGTGCTGTCAAGTCAGTTTCAACTCACAGTGACCACAAGATGCAGAGTAGACCCGTCACATAAAAGTTTTTAAGGCTGTAATCTTTACGAGAGGAGATCTCCAGATCTTTCTGCTATGGAGCTGCTCTGTGAATTCAAACCACTGACCTTACAGTTAGCATCTGAGCACTTAACCATTGCACCACCAGGGCTCGCTCACTCACGTGCTCACTCCCTCTCTAAAACAACCATATGTACAAGTTTTCGTAGCCTGTAATTAAACAGAATGCCATTTTTTTAAAAAAATGTTGTTGTTATATGCCGTCGAGTCAGACCTGACTCGTAGCGACCCCTCCTTGGGTTTCCGAGGTGGTATCACTACAGAAGTAGATTGCCCCACCTTCCTTCCGAGGAGTGGCTGGTGGGTTTGAACCACCAGCCTTCTGGTTAGCAGTTACATGCCTTAGGCACTATGCTACCAGAGCTCCTTTTTTTTAAAAATTAGTAGTTGTAAATATATTCTCTGGATTGCAAATAGACTGATGAGTAGACTAATGAATGAGTGGGGATATGATATGTGTTCTCACAATGCTATTCATTTAACACCTGTGGACCTTATGCTTACAAGCATGGTACCAAGTGCTAGGAACACAAAGGTGAATGCATGTAGTCTTGATGCTTAAGGAGTTCATAGGCTTACTGGGTAGGTATATTCTTAGACAATTAATTATTGTGCTGTGATGAGCACAGAAATGCTTCAGCTCAGAAGTCAGTTCACATTGCCAAGATGTCTTGGGGCAAGTTTTATGGATGATGTTATTTGATGACTGAGCTAGTCCTTGGAGAATCAGTAGGATTTTGCAGTGTTTAGAAGAGGGAGAGTGGTATTCTTGACAGAGGTTAGAAACATCCTGAACAAGAGTATGTGAGAGGGGTGATAGGAGATGAGGCCTGAAAGGCCACTTACAGAAGCAGATTTTGAAGAGCCAAATATGTTGAAGTTTGAACTTTGTTCTTAGTCTTTTTTTTCCCGCTCCAGAACATAAATAACAGATAGTGTTAGAATAGATTGCCACAAAATGCAGTGGGGTCCCAAATTTGATGATCTCCAATGGAAAAGATTTGTAGTAGTGAATTATAATGATATGTGTTGTAACGACATGTGAGCTACTAAGGTAGCAACATAGCCTCCAGAGAGGCCCAGTGTAAAATCTGGGACCATGGAGACTTTGCCCGGTTAATGATAAACTGTCCCTTTCTCTGCCTCTCAAGAAAGCAGTGTTAGAATTTGAGTCTGAGTCATGTTTTCATAGGGAAACGCGAATCCACTTCAGTTTATATTTTAAGAATAAATTATTTCACAAACTATTATTTTACTAGTATTGTATACAGTTGTTGTTGTCATGTGCGGTCGAGTCGGCCCCAACTCATAGTGACTCCTTCTTGGGTTTCTGACGCCGTATCATTACAGAAGTAGATTGTCCAACCTTCCTTCGGAGGAGTGGCTGGTGGGTTTGAACCGCCAGCCTTCTGGTTAGTGGTCAAGTGCTTTAGGCACTATGCTACCAGAGCTCCTGTATTATATAATAGTATGTTGTTGTTGTTGTTGCCGAGGCAGTATCACTACGGAAGTAGGATTGCCCAACCTTCCTTCCGAGGAGTGGCTGGTGGGTTTGAACCGCCAGCCTTCTGGTGAGCAGTCAAGTGCCTTAGGCACTATGCTACCAGAACTCCTATATAATAGTATACTAGTATTGAACTAGCTATGCCACCACAGCACAGTTGAAAATCAGTATATTAGAAAATGGTTCCTCTTTGTTCCTGTAGTGCCTAGCTCAGCCCCTGTTGCCAAAATGCTTTACAGGTATTTATAATATGAACAGTGGGAAAATGTTAAAGGTTTTTAAATATGGGAAAAGACCAGTCAAATTTTGTTTTTAAAAGGGTCATTCTGGTGTCACCATGGTGGGTCATTTATAGCAGGAGAAATTTGAAATTAGAAGGACAATATTTGGAAGCTATAGGGTTATAGGATTATAATCAAGGACAAAGATGGCCAAAATGAAGTAAACGGGAGTGAATTGAAAATATTTTGAAAGTTAGATTTCTGGGGCTAATGGGTGGATATGGTATATGAGGCAGTACTAAATAGTCCTGAGGTTAGTTACTGGCATGGGTGCTCAAATTCCTACCGTAGACAAGAACACAGGTGGAGAAGCAGATTGCAGATGATCGTATTAGTTAAGGTAGGCTAGACTGAGCTGTGTTAACAACTCCAAAACGTCAGTGGATTATAACAGCAAAGGTTTATTTCTCACTCATGTGACATGTTTAATCATGAATTGGTTTGGGGACTCTGCTTTTCATCATCTTCATTGTGGGAGCCAGAATGACAGGGCCCATCTTTATGCTTCATCAGTTGTTGAGGCAGGAGAGAGAGTAAGGCAAATGGTCCAGTGACTCTTAACGTTTCTAGCCAGAAGTGCCACTCCTTCATTTCCTTCTCATGTTTTATTATTAGGGTAAGACAAGTCTCATGACCACATCTAACTTTCAAGGCAGTTGTTGTGTTCTGTGGTGTAGATTCCAGCTCATAGCCACCATGTTGGACACAGTAAATCTGCCCTGTAGGGTTTTCTAAGCTGTAATCTTTGCAGGACCAGATCACCAGGTCTTTTCTCCTGTTAAATGGCTGATGGGTTTGAACCACAAACCTTCCTTCCGGTTAGCAGCTAAGTACTTAAAAATTGTACCAGCAGGGTTCAAATGGGCACTCTTTCTAGGTGCCTGGAATATGACTACTGACTAACAGTGGAAGGTATGGGAAAGCAGCATGATAATTTGTGGATATGTTGAGTTTGAAGTATTTCAGGGAAATTCAGTTCAAATGGAGTCTGGACTTGCAGCTTGAGAGAGTACAGGGCTAGAGAAATCATACTGGGAAATTTCAACATAATGGTAATAAATCAAGCCACAGGAGTGAATAACATTGATTTATTGAGGGAATAGAAAACAAAAAAACCAAACTCACTGCTGCTGAGTCGGATCTGACTCATAGCAACCCCTCCTTCCGAGGAGTGGCTGGTGAGTTTGAACTTCCAGCCTTCTGGTTAGCAGTCAGATGCCTTAGGCACTATGCTACTACAGCTCCCTTGAGGGAATAGAGCCTGTGCTAATGTTGGGAAAAGATCAAGGTTAATAAGTTTGTGGTTACAAATGCTGCAACCCCTAAGCTGTATTTTCCTTTTTAGCTAGGTATAACTTTTAAGTAATTTTAAGTAACTGTTGGTATAGGGGATGAATTTATCACTTAAACGGCATTTAGCTATTTCAGATGCCAGATTTGCTGACTTGGACTTAGTAATTTAAAAGGTTCCTTTAGATTTTGCAGTAGGATTTCAGCCAATTTTCTGACTCAGCAGGGAAGAAAAAGTACTGCAAAGGCTAGCCATTGTAGTTTGAACTGAAGATCAGTTATAAGTTGATTGATGATAAGATTGCAGAGTACTCAGAAAGAATACCTTTTAAATTGTTCTGATTAGTTGTGCCTCAGACAGTAGGATATTGGCTTAACCTTGCTGTAATGATACTTTTTTTATAGCTCCAATTACTGGCATGGGGAGATAGTTATTAGTACTTTTCCCCGTTGACCAATATATGTGCACAAGGAGACTTGCATTTTCTGTTCTCCATCCTCTTGAAAGGTTCTTATGCTTTTTCCTGCCCAGTATCTATAGGAGTATACACTTAAATTACCCACTTGTTAAACTTTTCATGCAAACATATGTGATCAGCCAATATAAACTCTCCTTCTTTCAGAATTATGGATTTCTCAGGGAAACAAACAAAAAAGAAGAAGAAGAAACTCTGCCTTAATGTGTTTCCATTATCTTTTTGAAAGAAATTTTATAGAATTATAATAGTAATAGTGGTAAAAATAATAATTCTGGTCTTCACAGTCCAAGTGAACAAGTATTCATTGAACTGCTTGGGTAGATCTGGAAAGACCCAACAATCTGCTTTCATAAAGATCACAGCCAGGAAGACCCTGTGGGGCAGTTCTGCTCTGTCAGTGAGCAGAATCGACTTGACAGCACCCAATAACAATACTTGAATGGCTTCAAAATAAAAAAGAAGGAAAATGTTTACATTCTTGAATAGACACACAAAACTATGAAAAGTAACTCTTGTGTACTCCTCAAACAAGCACAGCCTTCGGTGTTTACTCCTGGATGATAATTGTGGTTAATATTTATTGAGGACTTGGTATTGTGCTGGCTATTGTATGACACTTTATGTACATTGTTGTTGTTGTTGTTGTGTGCCGTGGAGTCGGCCCCGACTCATAGCGACCCTTCCTTGGGTTTCCGAGGCAGTATCACTACGGAAGTAGGATTGCCCAACCTTCCTTCCGAGGAGTGGCTGATGGGTTTGAACCGCCAGCCGTCTGGTTAGCAGGCAAGGTCTTAGCCACTATGCTACCAGAGCTCCCGTACATTATCTCATTTAATTCCCCCAATAGTTCTTTGACATAAGGCTATATACAGTGGACAGAGACTAAGAGAAAGGGAGTCATTTGCCCACGGCCCACACAGCTGAAAAGTGGGGAGGCTGGCAGCTGGTACAGCTGTTTAAGAGTCCATGGCCTTATCTACTCCTCTGCCTGCCTCTCCCAGTACTAGGACCAGCAGGGCTCTTGCCCATTCATATTGAGAATAAGAGAATCTTTTGCAGATCATCTTTACTAAAAATCGAACCACATCTGATAGGTAAGGTACCAAGGATAGGCATTGACCACTAATGGCATATGGAGAACCATGAGGTATAGTACAGACATGCGGATTGTAATAGGGCATGGCCACTAACTGTGAGCACTGGGGATTACTGACTGAGATAGGTTTTCTGTTTTCAGTGTTTGTTATCTTCCTACTCCATCCTCCCCAACTAGAAAGTGAAAAACGAGGTGGAAAGTGAAATGCATTTTGCAAAAGCAAAATAATAAATGTCTTCATTTTTTCTCCTTGGCCTTTAAAAATGCTTATTTCCAAATTGTCTAAAATGCTACCTGAATACATTTGTTTGTCATCACTCTAAACACATATGCATACTAATATGCATATGTGTTTTCTTCAAGTGAGACTTGAAGAAACCCCAGCCTTCTTTCTAGAGAGTCCCAAACACGGGAAGTAAGCCAGACAGTCTGCTTCTGAGGTATATCTGCCACAAAGTGCAGACTTGTAGTCAAATCCTTTCCCTTAATTGACAAACAGAATATTTTATGATTAAGAAGTAAAATAGCAAAAGCTGTGAAAATCAGGCAGAAATAGGCTGGTGCCATCAAAAGTAAGAAATAAGAACACAAGAGGCACAATGAGGCAGTGTGGTCACACTTAGGCTTCAATGCCAGCAGATTATCCACTCCCACCCCAAATATACATCTGCATAGGGCAGTATTTTGCATATAGGTTAGAACAACATTAGCAGTGATTCTTGCTTAACTTTTTGGAGATCTAATGAAAGTTGCAGGTGGACATATTTACAAACAGTCTCAACCCTCATTCAAAGCCAAGGGCTCAGAACCCTGTTCTGACACAGCATAGTATTTGGGCCCATCTTATGAGTTAGATTCAACTCGACAGCAGGAGTTTGGGTTTTTTTTTTTTTTTTTTTCTTTTTTTTGGTTTTGGCGTTGGGCAGATAACCTTGCAGCAAACTAGGTTATCTCTGATGTTATTAAGCATAGAAAGACGTATCCTGTCGTGGTCTTTTATTATTTTATATTGAGATCTTCAGTTTACTAGCTAGCTTTCAACAAGTGGTAATTTCCTGGTGTGGGAGTTCAAGAGCGTGCAGCTGCAGTGCCTTGGGGTAGGAAGTGGGAGAGATTTCTTAACAATGGAAATGTATGGCATTTTCACACCTCAAGCAAAATATAATGGCAAGATTTGAATGATGCTGGAAACATCAAAAGAAATGGAAAGAATACACAAAGTCACTGTACCAAAAAGAATTGGTTGATGTTCTGCCATTTCAGGAGAGAGCATGCAATCAAGAGCCAATGGTATTGAAGGAAGAAGTCCAGGCTGCACTGAAGGAATTGGGAAAAAACAAGGCTGCAGGAATTAATGGAATACCCACTGAGATATTTCAGCAAATGGATGCACTGCTAGAGGTGCTCACTTGTTTGTACCAAGAAATTTGAAAGACAACTACCTGGCCAGCTGACAAGAAGAGATCCATATTTGTGCCAATTCCAAAGAAAGGTGATCAAACAGAATGCAGAAATTATCAAACTGTAATTAACATCACACACATGGAAAGTTTTGTTGAAGATAATTCAAAAATGGTTACAGCATTACATTGACAGGGAACTACCAGAAATTCAAACCAGATTCAGAAGAGGGTGTGGAAATATCACTGCTGATGTCAGATGGATCTTGGCTGAAAGCAAAGAATATAAGAAAGATGTTTACTTGTGTTTTATTGACTATGCAAACATGTTAGACTGTATGGATCATATTATTATAGATAACACTACAAAGAACTCATGAGGAACCTTTACATTGACCAACAGGCAATCATTTGAACAGACAAAGGGGATACTGAATGGTTTGAAATTAGGAAAATTGTATGTCAAGATTGTATCCTTTGACCATACTTATTCAATCTATATGCTGAGCACATAATTAGAGACACTGGATTACATGAAGAAGAACATGGCATCAGGATAAGAGGAAGACTCATTAACAACCTTCGACATACAGATGACACAACCTTGCTTGCTGAAAATGAAGACTTGAAGCATTCACTAATGAAGATCAAAGACCACTGTCTGCAGTATGGGTTACACCTCAACATAAAGAAAACAAAAATCCTTACAACTGGACCAAAAAACAACATCTTGATAAATGGAGAAAAGATTGAAGTTATCAAAGGTTTCGTTTAACTCAGACCCATGATCAATGTCTAAGAAAGCAGCAGTCAAGAAATCAAACGACATATTGCACTGGGCAAGTCTGCTGTCAAAGACCTCTTTAAAGTGTTTAAGAGCAAAGATGTCACTTCTTTGAAGACTGAAGTGCACCTGACCCAAGTCATTGTATTTTCAATAGATTCATATGCATGTGAGAATTGGACAGTGAGTGAGGAAGACCTCAGAAGAATTGATGCTTTTGAGTTGTGTTGACAAAGAATATTGAAGGTACCATGGACTGCTAGAAGAATGAACAAATCTGTCTTGGAAGAAGTATAGTCAGAGTATTCTTCAGTAGTGAGAATGGCCAGACTCCATCTCTAATACTTTGGTCATGCTGTCAGAAAAGACCAGTCCCTGGAGAAGGATATCATGTGGAGTAAAGTAGAGGGTCAGTGAAAAGGAGGAAGATCCTTAATGAAATATATTGACATGGTAGCAGCTGCAACGATGGGCTCAAACATAGCAACGTTTGTGCAGGTGATACAGGATTGGGCTGTGTTTTGTTGTGTTGTACTAAGGTCACTGTGAGGTGGAACTGGTTCAGTGGTACCAAACAACAATAACATGGTAAATATTACAATGTACACAATCCAGCAACAACAGTTTGTTGTTGTTGTTGTTGTTGTTGTAATGTGCCGTCAAGTCAGACCCGACTCATAGCGACCCCTCCTTGGGTTTCCGAGGCAGTATCACTACGGAAGTAGATTGCCCCATCTTCCTTCTGAGGAGTGGCTGATGGGTTTGAACTGCCAGCCTTCTGGTTAGCAGCCAAGTACCTTAGGCACTACACTACCAGAGCTCCCAGCAACAACAGTAATAAACAATAATTGGTAAGTGGACACATAAATAGGTATATATGCTACCTCAGTATGGTACTGGACTATTCCCACATGTATATATAAGGATGGTTGTGGATTTTTCTACATACATATTTGTACATGTTGCATGTATATTCATTTATGTAATAGAGCACATAAGGCACACAGCTGTGGAAACTTCTTAAACATAACCAAACACCTCATGTGACTGAGCTCCTACTGAACTTGAAGGCTAAGGATCACAGTCTCAGGAGACATCTAGATCAGTTGGTACAACAGAGTACATAAAGACAGTATTTTACCTGCTAGTTTGTTGAATATTGTCTGGGGTCTTAAAATCTTGTGTGGAGCCATCCAAGATATGGGTATTGGTCTCTTCCTGCTCTAAGCAAAGGAGAATGAAGAAAACCAAAGATTCAAGGATGCAGTTAGTCCAAGGGACTAATGGCCCACATCAACCACAGCCTCCTATAGCCTGAGACCAGAAGGACTAGATGTTGCCTAGCTAGCATTACTGACTGTTCTAACCATTGACATAATAGAAGATCCCAGTTACAATGGGAGAAAAATGTAGAACAAGACTCAAATTCATAACAACAACAAAAAAAGACCAGATTTCCTGGTTTGGTTGAGACTGGACAAACCCCAGAGACTCTTGCCCTAAGTCCCCCTTTTAATGTGGAACTGAAGCCACTCCAAGAGGACCTCTCAGTCGAATATCAGACTGTCCCATAAAATAAACAATAACACCCATAAGGAATGTGTGTCTTAGAACAATCAACTCTACAAGACCAAAGGGACAACATTTACTAATAACAAAGATGAGAAGGTAGAGAGGGGCAAGAAAACTGGACAAATGGAAATGGGGAACTAAGGGTGGAAACGGGGAGAGTGCTGACACATTGCAGGGATTGCAGCCAATGTCACAGAACAGTTTATATATGAATTATTGAATGGAAAGCTAATTTGCTGTGTAAACTTTCACCTCAAGCACAATAAAATGTTAAAATATATATATATATATGTGTGTGTGTGTGTGTGTGTGTGCATGTATACATATATACACATACACACACACATACACATGTATATAC
>NW_006921728.1:372768-382147 GCF_000298275.1 Orycteropus afer afer | reverse complement strand
ATATTCCTAGGCTTTCATTGACAGAAGCAAAAAAATAAAAGTTGTGTTAATAATTCTGTGTTGCTGTTTTTGTTAATTGCTGTCCAGCTGATTCTGCCTCATGGCAACCCCATGTGTGCAGAGTAGAACTGCTTCATAGGGTTTGCAAGGCATGATGTTGGAAGCAGATCCCAGGCCTGTCTTGCCAGGTCCCTTGGGAAGTGGGAGGGGGGAGTTGTAGCACCACTAGGAAGTGGAGTGCTTAACCTTTTGTACCAGCTGAGGATTCTATCCTCTTTTTAAAAGTTTACTTTTCTATAAAGCCAGAGAAATTTGTTTTTAATGGGGCCAAAAGGAGTGTACAATCATAATAGCAATAGGACTATGACTTAGAAATTTATTTGATGAATGGTTTTGTTTAATATGCTTTTAAATATGCAGAAGTGAAATGTGAAAATTCAGATTTTAGTTGAATGTGCTGATAAATACCTGAGTTAACTGATTTCTTATTAGCACTTTGTATATTCCAATCAGAAGAAAAAAATTGGCTTAAATTTAGAAATAAGTTATTTATTCAGAGATTCCTTAGCTTAAAACATGGAGAAATCATTTGTGTAGTAACTGTAAATGAATTATGAGAAATCCACTCACAACTTCCTACTGAATGTAAATTAGATGGTGACTGCTGCTGTTAATCTGTGTGAAGCCATTATAGCTGCTGTTTGTATGCATGCAAAGGGGACAACAGCACATATAGTTTTAAAAGCAAAGTTGCATGTAATTAGTGTTCTCTGTATACAGTACAATCAGGGCCATTGATGGCTTGTAGCCGTAGAGCCTGCTGGGATGATGTATACAGTAAATGCCCCTTAATAAGATAATTACTACTGTTGAGTAATTCCGAATCATAGGACCCTTTAGGACAGAGTAGAACTGTCCCACAGGGTTTCCAAAGCTGAAAGAGTTCTGGTAGCACAGCGCCTAAGGCGTTTGACTGCTAACCATCAGGTTGGTGGTTCAAACCCACCAGCCATTCTGCGGGAGGAAGATGGGACAATCTACTTCCGTAAAGATTTATCTCCTCAGAAACCCAATGGAGGTCACTGTGAGTCAGAATCCACTCAGTGGCAGTGGATTTTAATACAGAACCTCATCTTTCTTTGACGGAATAGCTTAGTAGCACATTGCTTAACAACTTTGCCACCAGGGCTCGCTTTTAATAAGGTACCACCACCTCGTTAGTTTGGAGGTCGTGCCTTGACAGCAGGGCTATAATTTTCTGTTTCCACTCTGTACTTACAGAGTTTCACCAGTAGACTTTTTTTATTTTTGATTTTTATAGTCTTCCCTCCCCTCCCCACTCACTCACCACTGTTGTGTTGTTGTTTTGTGCCCTCGAGTCAGACCTGACTCATAGCGACCCCTCCTTGGGTTTTCAAGGCAGTATCACTATGGAAGTAGATTGCCCCATCATCCTTCCAAAGAGTGGCTGGTTTGAACCACCAGCCTTCTGATTAGCAGTCAAGTGCCTTAGGCACTACGCTACCAGAGTTTTAAAAGTTTAATTCCCACATTTACTTACCTAGCGTAATTACAGGAATTAGAAAGGGATTTGAGAAAGTGTTGGTGGAAGCGACAAGAATCATCACAAGAATCCTTGTTAAAATTACATTGTTGAGGTCATAATTACAGCAAAATATAAAATAAAGATTGGTACGACGTTCATCAGCTTGCTCCTGTTTTAATGTTTTTGGAGTTACTGTTCCTTTGAACCAGAGAACTCTTGTCCCTGTAGATAAACTTGAAATTAAGGAGCTTTTCTAAATTTGTTTCCCTATGTAGATGTTTTCCTATGGAGATGGTGCCACCATCCCATTTTGCTCAGGATAACCCCTGTATGCCCTCTTAATTATCCCACCATAATTATCAATACCTTCCTCTTTCACTCCCCAAAATATCCTAATTTGGGCAATACTTTATTAGGGCACACTATTTTAGATAGGCATCCTGGTGGCTCAGTGGTTAAGTGCTCGGCTGCTAACCAGAAGGTCAGCTGTTCAAACCTACCAACTGCTCCATGGGAGAAAACTGTTGCAGTCTGCTTCTATAAAGACTTGGAAACCCAATGGGCCAGTTGTACTCTGCCCTAAAACAAACCAAATTCACTGCCGTGGAGTCGGATCCGACTCATAGTGACTCCTCCTTGGGTTTCCGAGGTAGTATCACTACCGAAGTAGATTGCCCAACCTTCCTTCCAAGGAGTGGCTGGTGGGTTTGAACCACCAGCCTTCTAGATAGCAATCAAATGCCTTAGGCAATACTCCACTCTGTCCTGGAGGGTTGCTATGAATTGTAATTAACTTAAAGGCAATGAGCTTTTGTTGTTGTTGTTGATATATTGCCAAAGGGGCAGGAAGGCTGCATCTTCTGACCTCCTCTAACCCCACAAGAGGAAGACAGAATCACTATCAGCAGCCCAAAGGCCTATTACTGCGAGGCCAGACATGCTGCCTCCCTCCAGCCCTTTCATCATCCCTGACACCAACTGTTCCTCCTGCAGCACCCACTACCTCTCTGCTGGGTTCGATAATTCGATAATTCGCTGCAGTGGCCACACAGAACTCATAGATTATGGGATTTATTAGGGAAGCAACAGGCTACAATTCAAGTTCAGGAACATGCTCAGTCTCTCTCAACCGGCCATCTCACAGCCGACAGTCTCTCTCAGCAGTGCATGTCTCTTGTGTCTCTCTCTCAGCAATTTGTGTGTCTCGTGTCTCTCAGCTGGCAGTGAGAAATTCCTTCTGTCTCTAGGAGGGCTCCTTTTGAGCGTGGCAGAGTAGCCAAACCAAGCAATCCCAATATCAGAATTCTATACGCCTGAGAGAGAGTGAATTTCCCGGAAAATTACTTCGTGCTGCTCCCAACAGAAATACGCCAGGTGGATAACTTTAACAATCAGGAGCTACTCAGTTGCTCACAGCCAATTCCACCACGGAGTTTACAAAGACTTATGGCTAGAAAGGCACACTATGTAATTTACAACACCGTATATATGTAGGTACATTAGAGGTAACACCTCTCTCCTAATCTTTTGGTGACTAAATGAGATATGAAAATGAATAGCACAGTTCTTTTGGTTGACAAAAATTGAACTTTTCTTACATGACCTTGAATTCAGTAATACTGGTGAACAATTTTCTCATTATGATTTATATATACTCAACCAAAAACCAAACTCAGTGCTGCCTCTGAGTCAGATCTGACTCATAGCAACCCCTCCTTGGGTTTCCAAGTCAGTATCACTACAGAAGTAGATTGCCCAGTCTTCCTTCTGAGCAGCAGCTGGTGGATTTGAACTACCAGCCTTCTGGTTAGCAGTTAAATGTCTTAGGTACTACGCCACCAGAGCTCCTTTATATATATATTTGGGGGAAGTTAAGAGCCTTGATGGTGTAGTGATTAAGCACTTGGCTGCTAACTGAAAGGTCTGCAGTTCGAACCCCTGAGCCACTCCATGGGAGAATGATGAGGCAGTCTTGCTTCCATAAAGATTTAAGGAGATCCTGGATAGAGTGGGAGAAAAATGTGAAACAAAACTCAAAATCATAAAAAAGACCAGGCTTACTGGTCTGATAGAAACTGATGAAACCCCTTAGACTATGGCCCCTAATCATGCTTCAGGCCTGGAATTGAACTCATTCCTGTGGCTTGCAGCCCAACAGCAGACAGGCATATAAGGTAAACATTTACACCAGGTAGGTGCACTCCTTAGAATGATCAATCATGGAAGATCAGAAGGGCAGTATTTGCTCAGGAAGATAGCTCAGAGGGCAGGAACACATAGGAAAGAAGGACACGGGGAAAAGGTAACCACAGGGAGGAAGTGGGAAGAGAGCTGTTTTATGATGGGGATTGCAATCAATGTTAAGAAAAAAAATGTATATGAACTGTTGTATGGAAAATGAATTTGCTCTGTAAACTTTGAACCAAATCACAACTAAAAAAAAAGAAAAATTACAGCCTTGTAAACCCTATTGGGCAGCCCTCCTCTGTCACTATGAATCAGAATTATCTTGATGGCAGTGGTTTTGATTGGGTTTGAGATGGGGAAGTTGTTGTCTGAGAAAAGGTGAGAATATTTGGTAACTATTTGCTTTGTACTGGTAATCAACATTCCCTGTATTTTTAAAGGAATAATTACAACTGTATTTATGTCATTAGAGATTTCTACTGCACAGCTCTGTGTATCATTGTTTTAATATCCCCATCTGTTAACAGAATTAATTGGAAGACTGGGGTACCCTTGTGGCAGAACAGCATTTAAAACTTAGAACAATTGTATTGATGAGCAGCATGCATTTCCCTCACCATTACATTTCCTCAAATAACAAAGGTTTTGCTATTAAAATAATAATTTCTAAGAGTAATTTATATCATGCTGCTTCTGTCTTAACTTGTATATATATAGACATAGATATATTGTTGTTGTTGTTGTTGTTATGTGCCATTGAGTTGGACCCGACTCATAGCGACCCCTCCTTGGGTTTCCGAGGCAGTATCACTACGGAAATAGATTGCCCCATCTTCCTTCCGAGGAGTGGCCCGTGGGTTTGTACCACCAGCCTTCTGGTTAGCAGTCAAGTACCTTAGGCACTACGCTACCAGAGCTCTTCATGTACAGATATGTATCTAGAAAAATGAATTTCATTTCTACCATGTCTTTTGAGCTTGGGGTTATTATACATGCTAATTAAATGTTTGGGGTTTACTGTAGGGATTTTAAACTCTTTTTAAGAAGAAAAAATAATTTGTCAAGCTATAAGAAAATGATTACTTGGCCATTTTTTTTGCTGTTAGAAACCTTTGAGTTGATTCCGACTCTTGGAGACCTCGTATGTTCAGAGCAGAACTGCTCCGTAGGGTTTTCAAGGCTGTGGCTTTTCAGATCGCTAGACCTGTCTTCATGGTGCCTCTGGGTGGGTTCAGACCACCAGCTCTTTGGCTGGGAGTCAGATGTTTAACCTTTTGCATCATCCAGGGACTCCTGGTTAAGCATTTGAATCCTACAAAACAGACTAAAACCACATTTAAATGCAGAAATGTATGGCTACTTTGGCTACTTAAACTAGGAATCTTTAGTGTCAGCCATTCACTTGACGTCATTAGCTCTCAACAGATTTCTGGCTTGTATTCAAAGGCAAGACCCAATATTAATTTATGAATTTTAAATATTACCATATGTAGTAATTTTGACAAGCCTTTTAATTTATATACTCATTTTCCTTTCCTTTTCTTTATCTCTTCAAATAATAAAGTGAAAAAGTGAATGGTGCTGTGGATACTGTGCTTAATCCCACTTCAGGAAGCAGATCACTCTCAGCATTGCTGATGAGTTGTTTTATATGTAGATCATGTTGTTGTTGTTGTTATGTGCCGGTCCAGTCAAACCCTACTCATAGCAACCCCTCCTTGGGTTTCTGAGGCAGTATCATTACAGAAGTAGGATTGCCCAACCTTCCTTCCAAGGAGTGGCTGGTGGGTTTGAACTGCCAGCCTTCTGGTTAGCAGTCAAGTGCCTTAGGCACTATGCTACCAGAGCTCCTATGTAGATCATGTTGTTGTTGTTGTTTGCCCTCGAGTTCAGCCCCGACTGATAGTGACCCCTCCTTGGGTTTCTGAGGCAGTATCATTACAGAAGTAGGATTGCCCAACCTTCCTTCCGAGGAGTGGCTGGTGGGTTTGAACTGCCAGCCTTCTGGTGAGCAATCAAGTGCCTTAGGGACTATGCTACCATAGCTCCTATGTAGATCATAGGTATGCTAATTATAAATATTTTTCTGTTCATGAAAAGTCCTCAGAAAGATGACCTATAATAGTTTTTTGGCCTTTTTTTTTTTTTTTCCTTTTGTGATCCTGAACGAACACTAATTTTTAAAAGTTCTGTAATTCACTCCTTCTACTAGTTTGTGTTGATTTTCCCATCTGCATGTATTAGTCTATATGTCTCCAAAACGAGGAATAAAAGAATAGGTTTGGGGGTAGGTAGTAGAGAGTCAAGGTGATGAGGAGAGACTCAGATGATATACTGACCTTGGGTTGCTGCTGGGTCATCCAGGAGATAATGTTTCCCAGGCACTTGTTTCCTCCTGTGCCTGTCTCTGCATATCCATTGGCCCAGGTGTTGTGTGATCTCACAGACATGAGAGATCCACACTGATGACTGGGAAAGGAGGCAGAAGAGGCTTCCTGAGGAAGAGTTGCCTGTGTGGAGTCTTGAATACAAGCAAGAATTAGCCAGATGGAGAGGGCCTGCTCTGTTTTCCTTTGTCATGTATTTTGTACCCACGTGTGGCCTTCTATTAACTTTGAAAGTCGTGCCTGTTTAAATATCTGTACCCTAAAAATATATGCATTACATATAGACTTTTTGGTACCAGCTCATGCAGGAAAAGGGATATAGAGTTTTTTCCTTGGTTTAGAGGAGCCAAGTGGCATTGCTTGGTTAATGTGTCAGGGCAGGTTAGAAAGAAGTAGAATGGGATCTGACACTGTACCCCTCACAGGAGCTGACTCAAGTTGTTGATTATCTCAATGAATTCTTTCTTGTGATGGCTGGCCCCAGACTAGGATATAGAACGAAATTTGTGGTGATTTCCATATATGCAGTAAAATTGTCCAAGTGTTTTTTGATCTCCTGGCATGATTGTAGCATCCCTACATTAAAGCCAGAGAAGACTTTCTAACCTGCAGTCCAAGCCAGTTATTTGACATAAGTAGAAGCTAGGACCCAAAGAGATGTAGGTATTTACCAAGCCTGTTATCGTAAGGAGAAGCCCTGGTGGTGCAATGGTTAAAATAGTGCTTGACTGCTAACTGGAAGTTGGACAGTTTGAAGAAAGATATGACAGTCTGCTTCCATAAACATTAAAAACAACAACAACAACAAAATAAAAGATTTCCATGAAGATTACAGCCTAGGAAATCCTATAGAGCAGTTCTATACTGTCCTTTAAGGTTGATTATGAGTTAGAATCTACTCGATGGCAGCGAGTACAGGTGGTTATAAGCTGAGACAGGATTTGTTGTTGTTGTTGTTATGTGCCGTCGAGTCAAACCCGACTCATAGCGACCCCTCCTTGGGTTTCCGAGGCAGTATCACTATGGAAGTAGGATTGCCCAACCTTCCTTCCGAGAAGTGGCTGGTGGGTTTGAACTGCCAGCCGTCTGGTTAGCAGGCAAGTGTCTTAGCCACTATTTTAAGACCCTTAAATAAGCTCCATATTCTTTCTGACTCATAGTGATATCCTGTAGAGCAGAGTAGAACTGCTCCATAGGGTTTCCAAGACTATAAATCTTTATGGAAGCAGACTGCATCATTGTTCTCCCACAGAGTGGCTGGTGGGTTCAAACGACAGACCTTTTGGTTGGCAACCCAGTGCTTTAACCAGTGCATCACCAGAGCTCCTTCTTTGCACACAGTAAATTATTATTATTGTTTATTAACAGCTTTATTAAGGTGTAATTCACATATATTATTCACTATTTTCATGGTATTTAGTAACTTACAGTGTTCACAAAGTTGTGCAACCATCACCACTATCTAATTCCAGAACATTTTTATCACCCCCTGCCAAAAAAAAAAAAAACTCTGTCCATTAGCAGTCACTCTCCATTTCCCCACTAATCCACATTTTGTTTGTATGGACTTTCCTATTCTGATTATTTCATAGAAATGGGATCATTTATATGGATGTGATTAGCTTTTTTCACTCATAATGTTTTCAAGGATTATTCATGTTGCAGCATGTATCACGTTACAACAACCAGCAGTGGTTTGGAACAGCTGAGGGAGACCAGGAGTGAGCTGGGGGTGGTTTGCAACAGTTGAGGAAGACCAGAAATGAGCCAGCAGGGTTTGGAACAACTAAGGAAGACCAGGAAGTGAGTGGAATGGTTTGGAACAGATAAATGAGATGAACTTACCTGTCCGTTTGTCATACTGTGGTGGCTTGCATGTTGCTGTGAGGCTGGAGGCTGTGCCACCAGTGTTTCCAATGCCAGCAGGGTTACCTATGGTGGACAGGTTTCAGTGGCACTTCCAGACTAAGACAGACTCGGAAGAAGGAAGAGGCCATCCACTTCTCAAAGAACTGGCCAGTGAAAACCTTATGAATAACAGTGAAACACTGTCTGATATGTTACTGGAAAACGTTACGAGTAGCTGTGAAACATTGTCCAATATAGTGCCGAAAGATGAACTCCTTAGGTCGGAGGGCACTCAAGTTACGACCGGGGAAGAGCTGCCTCATTAGAATAAAGACAACCTTAATGGTGTGGATAGAGTAAAGCTTTTGGGACCTCCATTTGTTGATGTGGCATGACTCAATGAGAAGAAAGATCCATTAATAATCAGAACATGGAATGTATGAAGTATGAATCTAGGAAAATTGGAAGCTATCAAAAATGAAATGGAATGCATAAAGAGGTATCCTAGGCAGTAGTGAGCTGAAATGGACTGGTTTGGGCCATTTTGAATCAGACAAGCATATGATCTACTATGCCTAGAATGACAAATTGAAGAGGAATGGTATGGCATTCATCATCACAAAGAATGTCTCCACATCTATCCTGAAGTACAGTGCTGTCAGTGATAGGATAATATCCATATGTTCACAAGGAAGACCAGTTAATATTACTATTATTCAAATTTATGCACCAATTGCCAAAGCCAAAGACAAGGAAATTGAAGATATTTGCCAACTTCTACAGTCTGAAATTAAGTGAATGTGTGATCAAGATGTGTTAATTTTCACTGGTGATTGGAATGCAAAAGTTGGAAACAAAAGAGAATCACTGGTACTTGGAAAATATGGCCTTGGTGATAGAAATAACACCAGAGATCAAGTGATAGAATTTTGTAAGACCAATGACTTACTCAATGCAAATACCATTTTTCAACAACACAAATGGTGACTATATACATAGACTTTACCAGATGGAATACACAGGAATCAGATTGACTACATCTGTGGCAAGAGGCATGGAGAAGCTCAATATCTTCAGCCAAAATGAGACCAGGAGCTGATTGTGGAACAGACCATCAACTGCTCATATGCATGTTCAAGTTGAAGTTGAAGTTGACCATTAAAACAAGTCCACGAGAGGCAAAATATGACCTTGATTATATCCCTCCTGAATTTAGAGACCATCTAAAGAACAGGTTTGATGCATTGAACACCAGTGACTGAAAACCAGAGGAATTGTGGGATGACATCAAGAACATCATCCATGAAGAAAGTAAGAGGTCATTAAAAAGACAGGAAAGAAATAAAAGACTAAAATGGATGTCAGAAGAGACTCTGAAACTTGCCCTTGAATGAAGAGTAGCTAAAGCAAA
>NW_006921728.1:350384-372168 GCF_000298275.1 Orycteropus afer afer | reverse complement strand
AGTAGATTCCACCATGGAGTTGATTACCAGTCTCATCATGGGGAATACTACATCCAGCTGCCCAGCCACTCAACCAGGCCTAGGCAAGTTGACACACAAACATAATCACCACAAAATAGAAGAAATGACAAGATAGAAGAGCTGAACAGAAGATTTCAAAGGGCAGCTTGAGAAGACAAAGGCAATTATTATAAAGAAGCATGCAAAGACCTGGAGTTAGAAAACCAGAAGGGAAGAACACACTCTACATCTCTCAACCTGAAAGAACTGAAGAAAAAATTTAAGCCTCGAGGTGCAATATTGAAAGATTCTATGGGAAATATATTGAATGATGCAGGAAACATCAGAAGAAGATGGAAAGAATACCCAGACTCACTGTACCAAAAAGAATTGGTAGATGATCATCCATTTCAGGAGGTGGGCATATTATCAAGAACCAATGATATTGAAAGAAGAAGTTGAAGCTGCACTGAAGGAAGTGGTGTAAAACAGAGCTCCAGGAATTGACGGAATACCCATTGGGATGTTTCAACAAACAGATGCCCCACTGGAGGCACTTGCTTGCCATGCCAAGAGATTTGGAAGACAGCTACTTGGCCAGCTGACTGGAAGAGATCCATATTTGTGCCATTCCAAAGAAAGGTGATCCCACAGAATGTAGAAATTATCAAACAATATCATTAATATCACATGCAAGTAAAATCTTACTGAAGGTAATTCAAAAGTGGTTGGAGCAGTATATTGACAGAGTTTTCAGAAATGCATCAGAAGAGGATGTGGAATGAGGGATATCATTGCTGATATCAGATGGATCTTGGTTGAAAGCAAAGAATACCAGAAAGATGTTTACTTGTGTTTTACTGACTATGCAAAAGTATTTGATTATGTGGATCATAACAAATTATGGGTAAGATTGAGAAGAATGGGAATTCCAGAACACTTAATTGTGTTCATGAGGAACTTGTGCATAGACTAGGAGGCTGTCATTCGAACAGAAGAAACAGATACTACGTGGTTTAAAAGTAGGAAGGGAGTGCTTCAGGGTTGTGACCTTTTACCATACTTCTTCAATTTGTATGCTGAGCTAATAATCCAAAAAGCTGGACTGTATGAAGAAGAAGAATGTGGCATCAGGATTGGAGGAAGACTCATTAACAACCTGTGATACACAGATGACACAACTTTGCTTGCTGAAATTGAGGATGACTTGAAGCGCTTACTGCTAAAGATTGAAGACTATATTACATCTAAATATAAAGAAAACAAAAATCCTCACAACTGGACCAATAAACAGCAGCACTATAAATGGAGAAAAGATTGAAGTTGTCAAAAACTTCATATTACTTGGTTCTACAGTCAACACCAATGGAAGCAGCAGTCAAGACATCAGACGACGTATTGCATTGGGCGGATGTGCTACAAAAGACCTCTTTCTGGTGCTGAAGAACAAAGATGTCTTCTTGAATACTAAGGTGCCTAACCCAAGCCATGGTATTTTCAGTCACCTCTTAGGCATGTGAGATCTGGACAGTGAATAAGGAAGACCAAAGAAGAGTTGATGCTTTTGACTTGTGGTGTTGGTGAAGAATGATGAAAGTATCATGGACTGCTAAAAGAACTAACAGATCTGTCCTGGACGAAGTGCAGCCGGAATGCTCCTTGGAAGTGAGAATGGCCAGACTTTGTCTCACTTACTTTGGTCATATTGTCTGAAAGGACCATTCCCTGGAGAAGGATATCATGCTTGGTAAAGTGGAGGGTTAGTGAAAAAGGGAAAGTCCCTCAACAAGATGGATTGCCACAGTGGCTGCAACAATGAGCTCAGGTATAGCAAGGATCGTGAGGCTGGCACAAGACTGGGTAGTGTTTCATTCTGTTGTACATAAGGTCTCTGTGAGTCAAAGATGACTCGACAGCACCTAACAACAACGGCACGTATCAGTACATCGTTCCTTTTTTTTTTTTTTTTTTAATGGCTGAATAATGTTCCGTTGTATGGGTATATCACATTTTGAATTGGTATATCCATTCATCAAGAAGCTCTGGTGGCACAATGCCTAAGGCATTTGACTGCTAACCAGAAGGTTGGTGGTGATTCAAACCCACCAGCCACTCTGTGGAAGGAAAATGGGGCAATCTACTTCCGTAAAGATTTACCGCCTTGAAAACCCAGTGGGGTCACTTTGATTCGGAATCAACTCCATAATAGTGGGTTTGGCTTAGTTTGGTTTTATATTCATTCATCAGTTGATGGACATTTGGGTTGTTTCTACTTTGTGGCTGTTGTAAATAATGTCACTATGAACATTTGTGTACAAATTTTCATTAGAAGACCTGTTTTCAGTTCTTTGGCTTATATAACCAGGAGTGGAATATCTGGGTCATATGGTAATTCTTTGTTTACCTTTTTGAAAAACTACCAAACCTTTCCACAGTGTCTGCACCATTTTGAATTTTACATTTCCACTCACAGTCTTGTCAACATTTGTCATTGGCTGTCTTTAATTATAGTCCTTCTTAGTGTGAATTGGTGTCTGATTGTGGTTCTGATTTGCATTACTCTAATGATTAATAATGTTAAACATCCATACATGTGCTTGTTGGCTGTTTGTGTATCTTCTTTGGAGAAATGTCTATTCAAATTCTTTGTCTGTTTTTTAATTGGGTTATTTGTCTTTTTTATTGTTTAGTTGTAAAAGTTCCTTAAGAATTCTGGATACAAATCCTTTATCAGGCATGATTTGTAAATATTTTCTGCATTCTGTAGATTCTTTTCACTTTTTTATAGTGGTCTTTGAAGCAGAAAAGTTTTTATTTTGTTGAAGTCTCATTTGTCTCTTTTTTCTTTTGTTGCTTGTGTTTTTGGTGCCATGTCTAAGAAACCATTGCCAAATTCAAGGTCACAAAAATTTACACCTATGTCTTCTTGTAAGAATTATATAAGTTTAACTCTTATATTTGGCCTTTGATCCATTTTGAGTCAGTTTTTGTACAGATTACTTTTAAGTCCGTGCTTATCTGGTTGGTTGGTTTGTTTTTTCAGTTGTCTTATCTTTAGAGTATTTCTGGTGTTTCAGTCACATGAAATTATGTCACATGAATTTTAAGGAAAACTCCATTTTCTACTCTTCCCTGTGTTGATCTATGTGTTTGGTCATTTGGGGGAGTGTACTTACACACAGTTATTAATTTCAATTTTCTTTTTTTTAACCTAATGCCATTGTGAGTTGAAGAATACACATGTTCTCTTTTATAGCAGCAAATGCAAGTCAGTGTAGTACTGAAGGCTCTTGCTCTGTTAACCTGAACAGTTGGTCTCTGTTCTAGAACAATATCTTCATTTTTCTGAGAACATTTGTTTGGGATCTTTCAATGAAAGCATCTCTCTTCCCATCAGCCTCTTATCTGCACAATGAACAAAGCTACTGAGTAGAGGGCAAAGCTTAAGACATGCAGGTGACTTGGGAACTGCCACATCCCATATGCTGTAAGTACTGAAAGTTAACATCCATACCACTGTTGACCTTGGGAAACTTCACTGTATATTATATTTCTCAAATAATACGCTATAAAGTTTTCTTATAATGCCATCTATTATTTTTTTTCCATTAAAACTGGATTTTTTCTGGTCCTTTAATACACTTAGTTCAGCATTCAGTGATGTTACTCTTTTTGTAAACAGCATATTTCAATTTAAGAGTGTCATTATCACTTAAAATAAAATGTGCCTTGTATCTCAAAGAGTTTCAGCTATCCTAAAATGACATATATTGAGTAAAAATAAAAAGCTGAAATGTAATATATACATTAAATTCACATAAATTGGTTTTTCTCTTTAGGTTTTATTTTGGTATACTTGGCTTTTCAGGTTTTTTAAAATTACTTTTTAAATAATTTTTTACTTTATAGTAACAACTATAAAAAATGAGAATTATCTGATTAATACCATGGTTGTGATACAAGGGGTAATGAGCATTACATAGGTCGTGTAAGTAGCTTGTTAGCGTTAAATAAATTAAAACAACAGGTTTTTCATAGTGATTTTTATTTTAAAATATTAATAATGATTTTCATGTAGCAACTGGATCAGTTAGGTGTCTGACAAAACAGTTTCTAGCCACTTCAGATGGATTTCTTCTACAGAAAGGAAATTATGAGTTGCACCTGCCCTCAAGTGATACTTACAGAGGGAGTGTTAGGCTGCAGGGGCTGCATTCTGGGCCAGTTGTGAATTTGCTGGAGTGCTGTGCAGTGTGACCTTCCTGAGGAACCTAGTAGGCTGTACTAGGGACAGGAAGTTTGCTGTGTTTCCGAATGCAAGCAAAAATATTGGCGCATTGTTTCTCCAGATGACTTTAAGAGCATTTTTCTTTCTGTGTGGGGTTGAGAGGGTGGGCTGTTTAGAGAGAGATTTGCCATGTGGGTTCGCTTGTATTCCAAAGAAGGAGCCCTTTCAGATACGGGTCTGGTTACAGAAACAGGGAATAAAACTGCAGTAGGGGCTGCTTTTGTTTCTGGATATAAGGGAAGTCTTCTGTCTGTTCAAAAAATGCTTCTGTCTTGATGAGCAGTCATTAAATATAGACCTTAAAACCCAAAAAAACCAAACTCACTGCCCTCGAGTCGGGTCCGACTCATAGTAACTCCTCCTTGGGTTTCTGAAGCGGTATCACTACCGAAGTAGATTGCCCAACCTTCCTTCCGAGGAGTGGGAGAAATCTAAATCATCTACTTGAGTACAACAGGTTGAAGCTGTACTGTCCGTTTCTTTCATTTTTTTCAAAAGCTGTGCTTTCTTGATTTTTGGTTGCTCTCCAGACACAAACCAAACTCCCTGCCGTCAAGTCGGATCTGACTCATAGCAACCCCTCCTTGAGTTTCTGAGGCGGTATCACTATAGAAGTAGATTGCCCAATTTTCCTTCCGAGGAGTGGCTGGTGGGTTTGAATCTCCAGCCTTCTGGTTAGCAGTCAGATGCCTTAGGCACTACATCATAGCTTACTTTTATTGAGTATTTACTCTGTACCAAACAGAGTGCTTTCTTTACATGGGTTATTTAATCCAAAAGGAGCCCTAGTGGCACAGCGATTAAGCACTTGGCTGCTAACTGAAAGGTTGAGAGTTCAAACCCACCACCTTGCTCCAGGAGAAAAGACCTTGCAGTCTGCTCCAGTAAAGATTACAGTGTAGAAAACCCTATGGGGCAGTTCTTCTCTGTCTCATGGGGTCACTGCGAGTCAAAATCAACTCATTGGCACCTAACAACAACAATTTAGGCCTCACAACCATTACAGCTGATTAAGCACTGTTGTTATCTACATCTTCCGGAGGAGAATCTAATGGATGTTGATGGAGTCAAGTTGCCAGTCCACATAGACCCCAACCTCTTACTTGAATGTTATGGGAAAAAGTACTTATTCTTAGTTAAAATACATACTAAATGTTCCTTATTTTCTGAGAATTTGCTTCTGCATCATTAGGCTTCCTCCGGGTCTTTTCTTAAAGGAAACATAGGAACTGGAATTTTTCATCCCTGAAGTGTGTGACACAGTTTCTGCTAGTTACAATATCACTTTATATACAGCTAAGGAAGAAAAAGATGCCAAGTAATTTCGAACACAGTATTTTTTATCACCTAAAAATTTTATTTTATATTTGGTAAAGAAGTTCTTGAGATTTATTTAGGCATAGAGTTTTTACTCCTGGGCAAGAAAATATATGTGAAATAAATTAAGAAACTTCTAAGTCACAGGTTCGCATCCACTCAGGTTTCTTGGAAGTAAGATCTGGTGATCTACTTGTGAAAAATCACGGTCATTGAAAAGTTATGGAGCACAGTTCTACATCAGGCAACCACTTTTTTGTATTTTTATCTTCAAAGTTGAACTCTGTGTTATTCTTCCACTGAGATGTGCATGGCCATGTTTTTCCATATAATATAGTCCTCTTGATGCAATAATGCATTAAGAGCATTATTGATACAACAGTCACCTGTAGGGATGCTCTACTGTTTTCCCCAGGATTTTCTTCCAAGCTGCTGATACGTGTGCTACAGGTTCTTAAGCGCACACATAGGCCATGAAGGTACATCACAACCACCACCATCTAACATGCATCCCAATTTTGGAGATGCATCTTACAATCAAAATACAGTATCCTAATGCTGTTGTTAGGTGCTGTCAAGTAAGTTCCAGCTCACAATGACCCAGTCTTGTGCCATCCTGACAATCCCTGCTATGTATGCTTGAACCATCATGGTAGCCACTGTGTCATTCCATCTCACTGAGGGTCTTCCCCTTTTTCACTGAGCCTCTCCTTTACCACCAAGCATGATATCCTTCTCCAGAGACTAGTCCTTCTGACAACATGACCAAAGTAGGTGAGATGAAGTTTGGCCAGTCTCGCTTCTGAGGAGCATTCCAACTGTACTTCTTCCACGACATATTTGTTCGGTCTTCTGCAGCCCATGCTATTTTCAGTATTCTTTGCCAGCACAATTCAAAGGCATCGTTTCTTCTTAAGTCTTCTTTATTCATTGTCCACCTTTCACATGCATATGAGGCAATTGAAAATACCTTGGCTTAGATTAGGCACACCATAGTCTTCAAAGTGACATCTTTGCTCTTTAACACTTTAAAGTGGTCTTTTGCAACACATTTGCCCAGTGTAATATATCATCTGATTTCTTGACTGCTGCTTCTATGGGTGGTGATTGTGGGTCCAAGTAAAATAAAATCCTTAACAACCTCAATCTTTTCTCCATTTATAGTGATGCTGTTAACTGGTCCAGTTGTGAAGACTTTTGTTTTCTTTATGTATAATCCATACTCAAGACTCTGCTCTTTATCAGAAAGTGCTTCAAGTCCTCTTCACTTTCAGCAAGCAAGCATGTGTCATCTGCATATCGCAGGTTGTTAACAAGTCTTTCTCCAATCCTCATGCTGTGTTCTTCATATAGTCTACCTTCTCAGATTATTTGCTCATCATATAGATTTAATAAGTGTGGTTAAAGGAAACAGCCTTGGCACACACCCTTCCTGATTTTAAAGCATTCAGTATTCCCTTGATTTGTTCAAACAACAGCCTCTTAGTCTATGTACAGATTCCTTATGAGCACAATTAAGTGTTCTGGTATTTCCATTCTTCTCAATGTTATCCATAATTTGTTATGATCCTCAGAGTGGAAAGCCTTTGCATAGTCAATAAAACACAGGTAAACATTTTTCTCATACTCTGCTTTTGCCAAGATCCATGTGCCACCATCAGTGATACCCCTTGTTCCACGTCCTCTTCTGAATCCAGCTTGAATTTCTGGAAGTTCCCTGTCAATACATTGCTACAACTGTAGTAGTCTAATATTAGAGGGGAAAAAAATCAAAAGCCAAGATTTCTTAACTTGATCACATTAGTGAAGCTTATCATTATGTCTCTTGAATATGCTAGTGCTGATTATTAATAGAAGCTCTGGTGGCTTAGTCCCTAAGGCATTTGACTGCTAACCAGAAGACTGCCGGTTCAAACCCACCAGCCACTCCTCGGAAGGAAGGTTGGGCAGTCTACTTCTGTAGTGATACCACTTTGGAAACCCAAGGAGGGGTCACTATGAGTCATATCCAACTCTACAGCAGTGTATTGCGTTCTCAGAGTACAGGCAATGTGCTGTTTACAGTATTGAGCAGAACTGGCTGGTTAATTCTCTCTTTAGAATTTAAACTAAGAAATGTCAATAGTCCTGTGATTGAAACTAAAATAAAGTGATATAAGAGGTTGCAGAAACCCATAATAGCCATGTGGAAGCTTTGTGATATGAAGCAGTTTACTTAACCTCTCTGTGACTCATTTTTCTTCTATAAAAATATGAGGATAATGACACTTTCTATCTTTTGAGTTTGAGTTAATGAGTTAATATCTATAGAGCCTTTCAAACATTGCTCGATACAGTGCTAACTGGTATTTATGTTAAATAAATTTCTGAGCAAACAAATAAATGAATGGTACCATCAGGGAGAAGGGAGCAAGGTGTAAGCAGAGGAGGCCAGCCAACAGAGAGGGGAGAATGGAGCTGATGGACAGAAACCACACGAGAAGGCGCAGGCTGGCTGTGCAGTGTGAGGCAGAGACTCATCAATCTCTAGAGCTGCTGCCTCCATTTTGGAGGAGCCTAACAATGGCAGTTCCCTTGGGGAAGGGGAAGAAGGTGGGAGGTAGTATTTGAACCTTTCTTTACCTAGTATTTCCCTGGATGTATAAATGTAGGTCACTTAGTGTGTGTGACAGAATGCCAACTCAACAGGACCTAACAATAACAACATTTTTGAGTATTCTCTCAAAAACATACATTCAAGAAAACACTTTTTAACATTTCTTTTCTTTTCTGTTCTTTTTAAGGTAGCTTAGTTGAGTCTATTACTTTGCAACCAGTGTATCTCAATTGCCTCTTCAAAATCTTTTGGGCCAGAAATGATCCAGGACAAAACTCAACTGTCCAAGCTTCCTATGAATTTGTTTGGCTCTTTTCAGCTGGAGAGATTTTATAGGACTAGAGAAATGTTGTAAATTATCACCTTATCAGAAGTAAATTTACCTTAAAACATTTATTGGCAGACCTATATGTCTTGAAAACAATCTTGGAAAGTGGAATTATTAGTTTTCATTTTACAGATAAGAAAAACTGAGGTTCAGCAGTTAGGTAATTGCCCAAAGATAAAAGTAAAAGATAAGTTCCATCATAAAACCAGCCAAAATCACTTCCTTGTTTTCTGTTTGAAAGTATAGTTTATCGAGATATGAATTTGACACCTTTTGTTCTTGACACTCTTTTGTTACAGGGTCAGGAAGGAATGAAGGACTGTCATGTGTGTCTTGTGATTCACAGCTGTGTGAGGGGAAGAGTCATTTTGATAACTAGGGTTCCACTGCATTCAGGGCAGGAGGAGCTATGTGGAGGAGTGCTATCTGTCATCACAGGAGCCAGGCAAGCAGCCAAGGTGAGGAGGGCTTAGCAAGACCTTGTAGAAGGAAGTTCATGGAGTGAAACTATAAATTCACAGGGCTGGTAGTGATCCCAGGACTGCTAGCTTGCAAGGGAACCTAGGTTGAGACTAGGGCAAATAGATTTTCTCTGCCAGATAAAATGTGTTTATTTTTTTCCTTTGTTTAATTGTATACTTTAGCCCTGGTTCAAGTAAGAGAGAGTGTAGAAATTGAGGAGCTGAGACTGTACATGTTTAGTTCCTTGTACTTTTGGTGGGAGCAATAGTTTTTATCCTAGGCTTCAGTACTACTGAAGTAGCTGTGGTGGTGTAGTGGGTAAGGCGTTTGGCTACTAACGAAGATCAGTGGTTCAAACTCACCAGCTGCTCTGCAAAAGCAGAATGAGGCAATCTACTCCTGTGAATATTTACAGCCTAGGAAATCCAATGGGAGTCGCTGTGAGTTGGAGTCAACTCTATGGAAGTGGGTTTGGTTTTAGTACTGCTAGTTTTTGCTTATTTTGAGCTATTGGACATTAGTTTACCATTTTAAACAGAGCAGTCCAACTGCTTTTAGAAAAAACATCATGAAGATTTAATAAATACCACATTTACTGATGAAGAGCAGGGTCTACCACCTTCAGTATGGATTATATCTCAGCATAAAAGATACGAAAATCCTCACAACTGTACGATAAGTGACATCATAAAAATGGAGAAAATATTCAACTTGTCAAGGATTTCCTTTTACTTGGATCAACAGTCATTCCCTAAAGAAGCAGCAGTCAAGAAATCAAATGAGAGAAACTAGATGACTGTGACTTGGGAAACATTAAAATCTTATGTACATTAAAAGACTTATCCAGAAGAGTAAAGAGAACTTAGAGATTGGGAAGAAATATTTGGCAATGGTTATGTCTGACTAAGGATTTAACTTTAAAATTTATGGAAAACTTCAACACCTCAACATCAAAAATACTAACAACCCAATTAAATGAGCAAAGGACATGAACAGACACTTTGTTAAAGAAGATATTTAGGGACTCAACAAACACATGAAGACATGCCCACAGTCTTTAGCCATTATTGTTGTTGTAAGGTACCGTCGAGTCAGCTCCAGCTCCCAGTGACCCTATGTACCACAGAATGAAGCAGTGCCCAATTCTGCACCATCCTCACAATTCTTGCTATGCTTGAGCCCATTCTTGTGCCACTGTGTCAATTCATCTGGTTGAGGGTCTTGCCTTTTTCACTGACCCTCTACTTTACCAAGCATGATATATTTCTTCAGGGAATGGTCCCTTCTAACAGGATGACCAAAGTGGATGAGATGAAATCTGACCAGTCTTCGCTTCTAAGAGCATTCCAGCTGCAGTTCTCCCAGGACAGAATTGTGAATTCATCTGACAGTCCGTGGTATTTTCAGTATTCTTCACCAATAAGACAATTCAAAGGCATCAACTCTTCTTCAGTCTTCTTTATTCATTGTCCAGTTTTCACATACATATGAGCGATAGAAAATACCATGGCTTGGGTCAGGCCCACTTTAGTCTTCAAAGTGACATCTTTGCTCTTTAGCACTTTAAAGAGGTCTTTTGCAGCAGATTTGCCCAGTGCCATATGACAATATGATTTCTTGACTGCTGCTTCCATGGATGTTGATTGTGGGTTGAAGTAAAATGAAACCCCTGACAACTTCAGTCTTTTCTCCATTTCTTGTGATGTTGCTTATTGGTCCCGCTATGAAGATTTTTGTTTTCTTTATGTTGAGGTATAATCCATACTGAAGACTGTAGTCTTTAATCTTCATCACAAAGTGCTTCAAGTCATCTTCACTTTCAGCAAGAAAGGTTGTGTCATCTCCATATCACAGGTTGTTAATGAGTGTCCCTTCAATCCTGATGCCATGTTCTTAATATAATCCAGCTTCTCAGATTATTCGCTCAGCGTACACATTAAATAAGTATGCTGAAAGGATACAACCCTGACATATGCTCTTCCTGGTTTTAAACCATACAGTATCCCCATGTTCTGTTTGAATGACTGCCTCCTAGTCTATGTGCAGGTTCCTCATGAGCACAATTAAGTGTTCTGGTATTCTCATTCTTTACAGTATTATCCATAACTTGTTATGATCCACAGAGTGGAATGCCTTTACCTAGTCAACAAAACACTGATAAACAGTTTTCTGGTATTCTTTGCTTTCACCAAGATCTATCTGCCAACAGCAATGATACCCCTTGTTCCACATCCTCTTCTGAATCCAGCTTGAATTTCTAGAAGTTCTCTGTCAATATACTCCCATTATAGAAATGAAAATCAAAACAACAATGAGATATTATCTCATACCAGCAATAATAGTAAAGTTCAGCAAGACAGAAAACAGCAAATGCTGGTAAGGGTATCAAGAGATTGGAACTCTCATACTCTGCTGGTAGGACTGTAAAATGATACAACCACTGCAGAAAAAGATATGACCCTTCCTTAGAAAGTTGGAAATAGAAATACCATTTGATCTAGCAATCTACTACTAAGAATATATCCTAAAGAGATAAGATCTGGGATATGAATAGACATATGCACACCCATGCTCATTGTAGCACTATTCACAAAAGCGAAGAGATGGAAACAACCTAAGTGTCCATGAACAGATGAATGGATAACCAAACAATGGTATATACATACAATGGAATACTATGCAACATTAAAGAATAATAAAGAATCAGCAATTTACCTCACAATGTGGATGAATTTGGAGGGCATTATGCTGAGTGAAATAAATCAATCACAGAAGGGCAAATATTGTATGACTCTGTTATTATTAAAAATAACGGAAAGGTTTATGCAGGGAAGGAAATTTTCTTTGTTGGTTACTAGAGATGGGAAGGGAGGGAAGGAAAATACATGGATAGTTAAGAGATAGGTGTTGATATGAGTGAAGGGAAAGGCAGTATAACAATAGCATGTGACCTGAACGATATCACTAAGGAAAAGGAAGACACGGAGAGGTGCACAAGAGGTACAGACAATCAGTGTACATACTATTCCATACACAATACTTCTTTATCAGTAATAGCAAGAGTCAGTCTACAGGTGGACACATAGACAGGCAAGAAGATCAGGTAAGGATAGGTAAACAGGAATATACCCACGACCAGATATAGGTTTGGCAGATAATTTATAGCACATACAAGTACATATGTATTTGTATGTGCTATAAAAATGTCCATATGCAGTATAAAGCTAACAGGGTGCAAAGTTAGAATTACTTCTTAGTCACAACTAGGTACCTTGAGAGAATGAGTCATTGGGCCTGTGGGCTGGGGACCATGATCCTGGGGGACATTTGGCACAACATAGTACACAGAAATACTGTTCTACATCTTACTTCAGTGAGTAGCGATTGGGGTCTTACAAGCTTGCTAGCAGCCATCTAAGATGCAACTATTGGTCCCTCTTCATCTGGAGCAAAGAGGAGTGAAAAAAATGAAAAACACTTGGAAGTAGTCCACAGGACTAATGAACCAGGAGAACCTCAGCCTACATGACCCTGAAATCAGAAGAACTAGATGGTATCTGGCTACCAGTGCCAAACACTAGGAAAGAGATCAAAATTGGAAGTCCTAGATATGGTGATAGAAAAAAATCTGGAACAAACTTAAAAAACATAATAAAGACCAGATTTACTGGTTGGATAGAGACCCCTGTGGCTCTGAGTCACACTTCAGGTCTAGAATCAAACTTACTGTGTGTCTTAACTCTCAGCCAAACAATAGACAGGTCTACAAGCAGAACAACTACATCCAAGCGATGCACACCTTAGAACAATCAACCATGGGAGATCAGAAGGGCAGCATTTGCACAGGGAGAAAGAGAGAGAGGCAGGAGTGCATAGGCAAGAAGGACACAGGGAAAGATAACCACAAGTCGGAAATGGAAGGAGAGCTGTTATTCTGTGGAGATTGTACTCAGTGTCACAAAACAAAACTGTGTATGAAATGTTGAATGTAAAACAAGTCTGGTTTATAAAATTCCACCCAAATCACAATAAAAAGTTTTAAAAAAGAAAAGAAATCAAACTATGTATCACGCTGGGCAAATGTGGTGCAAAAGACCTCTTTAAAGTGTTAAAAATCAAAGATGTCACTTTGAAGACTAAGGTGCACCTGACCCAAGCCATGGTATTTTCAGTTGCCTTATATCCATGCAAAAGCTGCACAATGAAAAAGGAAGACTGAAGAAGAATTGACGGACTTCAATTATGGTTTCGGTGAAGAATATTGAATATATCATGTGGTAGTTAAGTTTGTGTGTCAACTAGGCTGGGCCTGGTTGAGTGGCTGGGCAGCTGAATGTAGTATTCCCCATGATGAGACTGGTAATCACTTCTGTGGTGGAATCTACTGTGAGCAGCTGAGTAGCTGCCTTAGTGATGTAGTCTGCTTCCCGTATGTAAGAAGCCTTGGGAACAGTCTCTAGCTTATGGCACACTTGAACCCTGAATGTAGCCGTGTCGTTGTTCAGCAACCTGCCGTGCTCTGCCAACCTTGGGACTTTCAGTGGACTTGAGTTAATGGCCTGCCACGTGGTTTGGTAACATTGGGACTGTGCCTTTATACTTGTCAACCTTGGGCTTGTCAGCCTCAGCAGCCAGCAGCTGTCTGAGTGAAGAAAACCCTCCAGCTTCAGTGGGCCGAGAGCAGGAGGCAGAGGTCAACCCCAAGGTTGAGGGGCTTTTTCCCAGCCCCTAGAGCCTGGCACTTTGAACTTGGACTTAAAGCCTCCAACCTGTTAGAGAATAAACTCCTGTTTGTTCAAGCCATCCCATTTGTGGTATATTCTTTTCAGAGTGGCACTAGGTGACCAGAAGAATAGTTAAGTACAAGTCCTCTTCTTAGTAGTGTATATATTTTTTTCACCTGTGAATCACTAGACTTCAAATACTTCAATTTACTTTATATCTATCTATCTATCTAGATAGATAGATAGATACACATAATTTTTTTTAAATGACTGGTTAAGCAGAGCTTCAGTAATTGCAAGAGTGTAAACTATAATGGCTTTATATAGTTCTGCCCAATTTAACTTGACCTTCAGAGGTTGTCTATAGAAGAACTCTCTTACATGGGCTGGTTCTGTGCTATACCTCTTATATTCTCTCAGCCCTGAAATTCTTGTATAAATAATACTCATTTAAAACCTCTTCTACCAACATCTTGATTCTTTTCATTCTTTCTCTCATCCTCTGAATTTTGCCCTTTAATCTGAAGAAAATTACTCTCAATTTTTATTAGATGCAATAAATATAAAGAAAAAGAAACAGACTTTGAAATGTGTCAGACTTCTGACTGTACCACTTAACTAGCCATGAGACCTTGAGGTCTGGTAGCATAGTGCCTAAGGCATTTGACTGCTAACCAAAAAGCTGGTGGTTCAAACCCACCAGCCACTCCTCGAAAGGAAGGTTGAGCAATCTACTTCTGTAGTGATACCGTCTCAGAAACCCAAGGAGGGGTCGCTATGAGTCACATCTGACTAGATGGCAGTGCGTAACAATACTGTACTCACAAAGTAATAGGAAAGCTTAGGTAAGATCATGTATGAAAAGCCCCCAAAACTATATCTGGTACACTGCAGGAATTCAGACATGAGTACCCTTACCCCTGCCCTTCACCTCCTTTTAAGTTCCATGTATGAAATTAGTCACCATAACTCTTCTGAGATTTCATGAAGTTTTACATCTGCAGTAACATCTTTCTTCTCCTTTAATACACTGGTCTTCCTCATAAGAAAAATCTTTTTATTCCTTGTCATCATTGCTTTTGTTTAATTAGTACCATTATAACAGCACTGATTTCTCCTATTATTTAAAATGTATACACACACACACACACACACACAAATTTTGGTTAGATAGATTTTTGTGGGATATCCTGAAAATCTAACCACAATGTATAATGTTTTATAGGCCAATGTTATTCAGTGTCCAAACAACCAATTTAAAAATAAACGTTAAAGATTTTTGTTTAAGGTTTTCATTTTGAAATAGCTTTAGACTTACAGGAATTATAAAAATAGTACAGAGAGTTCCCATGTACCCTTCACCCATCTTTTCCTAATGTTAATCTCTTATGTAATCATAATGTAATTATTAAAACAAAAAGATTAATGGTGCAATACTGTTAAACAAATAATGGGCTTTATTTGAATGTCACCAGTATTTTCACTGAAGTCCTTTCTACTCCAGGATTCAATCCCTAGGGCACTTAATTGCACTTAGTTACCCTGTCTCCTTCAGTCTTCTCCAGTTTGTAACAGTTTCTCAGTCTTCTCTTATTTTTTGTAACTTTGACACCTTTGAAGATTATTGGCCAGCATTTTGTAGAATGTCCCTCTATTTGATATTTTCTCTTGATTAGATTGAGGTTGTACATGATTGGGGTAGATACTACAGGGGTGATGTCCTCAGTGCTGTATATCGGGGTACTTGATGCCAGTATGTGTTACTACTGGTGATAATAATCTTGATCCTTTGGTTAAGATGATCTCTGCCAGGTTTCTCCACAGTGAAGTTATTTTTGTCCCCTTTGTAATTAATCAACATTTGAGTGGAGATATTTTGGGACTATATAAATATTCCTTTTCTCCTTAAACTTTTGCCAACTTATTGTAGTACTCCTCAGTGGATCTTACCTGCAGCACTTACTGCTGTGGTGTTTTAATAAGAGTGATTTTCTATGTTCTTCATTCCTTCTACATTTATTAATTAGAATTATTTGGTAAGGAAAACTTGTCTGTTCTCCCGTTTACTTATTTATCATTGATTTGTATCGGTATGGACTCATGGATATTTGTTATTTTTTGGAGTAAAATGCTATTGCTGTTTGTTTCATTGCTCAAAAATTCCCAGCTTTGGCCATTGAGTAGGCTTTGGTAGTATAGTGGTTAAGGCATTTGGCTGGTAACCAGAAGGTTGGTGGTTCAAATCCACCAGTTGCTCCACAGGAGGAAGATGAGGCAGTCTACTTCTGTAAAGATTTACAGCCTTGGAAAGCATATGGGACAGTTCTAGTCTGCCCTGTAGGGTCACTATGAGTCAGAATTGGCTTGATGGCAGTGGGTGGTGGGTGCTCTCCTAAATGCTGGTGATTCAAGCCTACCCAGTGGTGCCATGGAAGAAAGGCCTAGCAATCTGCTTCCATAAAGATTCTGCAAAGATTGTAGCCAAGAAAACCCCATGGAGGAGATTCTGATGACACAAATATTAGACCTTTTGGTATTGTCCCACAGGATCCTGAGACCCTGTTTTTTTTTTTTTTCCCAGTTTTTCTCTTTGGATAATTTCTGTTCATCTATCTTCAAAAAAATTACTGACATTTTCCCACATCATCTCCATTCTGTTATACATCCTATCTATTAATGTTGTTGTTGTTATATGCCGTCGAGTCGGACCCGACTCTGAGGCAGTAGTATCACTACGGAAGTAGATTGCCTCATCTTCCTTCCAAGGAGTGGCTGGTGGGTTTGAACCACCAGCCTTCTGGTTAGCAGTTAAGTGCCTTAGGCACTATGCTACCAGAGCTCCTACATTTTCACTTAGTCCTTTATATTTTCTGTTTTGTGGCAGAGACTTTGTGTCTCTCTGTTATTTCATGAGTGTTCACTCTTACTTCTTCTGTCATGATTATAATACGTGTTTTAAAGTCGTTGTTTTATAATTCCAATATCAGTGTCATCTTTGAATTGACATCCATTGATTGTCGTTTCCTTGAAAGTTGAGATTTTCCCAGTTGTTCGTATGCCAAGTAATTATAGATTTTAACCTGGACATTTTGAGTTATTATGAGTGTCTCGATCTGGTTTAAATTCCAAGTAGAGTATTTATTTTGTGTTATTTTGTGTTAGCCTGCAACCAAACAAGGTAGGTTCAGGCCACAGGTCCTTACCAGCCTTTTGCAGGCTGTGATTGATTCCAGTGTCAGATCAGTCTTCAAAGGCTTTGCCGTGCTGATCAGATCTAACCTCACGCACTTCCTTGTGGCCGGTCTGGGTTCGGGGCAGTGGTCTACACAAGTTCGGTTGTCACAGCATTTGGTAGGTTGTTGAGGGTCAGATTTGTGCGTGTACAGCTTTGAGGTGAGCATAGTGTTATAGGCCCACTCTCTTGACCTCCGTTCTCACTGTGATCTCCCTGGTATTTTTTTGGCTCCGACAGGCCCCCTTCCCAGTCTTCTGACCAAAACCCCAAAGTTTTAGTTTTCCCTGTTTGCCACACTCTTCCTCGATTTTGTCTGTGTCTGGCACCAAATGGCAGGGGCATTCAGAGAGAAAGAAACCATTAGTGACTCTCCCTACATTCTTTGTCCCACAGTCTCCTTCAGAGAGAATTCCTCTTCTGCAGAGTTTCAGGCACCTGCTGAGCAGCCGCCACCACCACTACTGCAGCTGCTTGGCCTGAGGCTCTGAGGAGTGCCACTTCAGACTCTCCACACCTTCCCCATCCTGCCTGTTGTTGATGTTATGTGCCGTGGAGTCAGACCCGACTCTGCCATCGAGTCAGACCTGACTCATAGCAACCCCTCCTTGGGTTGCTGAGGCGGTATCACTATGGAAGTAGATTGCCCCATCTTCCTCCCGAGGAGTGGCTGGTGGGTTTGAACTGCCAGCCTTCTGGTTAGCAGTCAGATGCCTTAGGCACTATACCACTAGAGCCCTAGTCTGCCTGCTACCACTTAATTTTCAGAGTCCTCAGAATGTTGTTCTGTGCCTTTTGTCTAGGATTTATAATAATTCCCTTTAATGGAGAGACAGGCTGGGATGTACCTACTGCATCTTGACGGAAACCTTGGGAGAATCCAGGAGAAGCTTGGTTCTCCTGAAAGTCCCGCCTGGGCTGAGGCCTCCTAGGCTTTGTTTATAATGTATTTACTTATTTTTTCAGCCTAGTGTGTATGTGTGTGTGTGTGTGTGTGTGTAATTAGAAACTAGAGTAGTGTTTGTGTAAAGGTCTTAATCTATTTAGTGTTAAAATTTCAAGTCTGAACACTGGTTTCTGAAGGTACGCAGGTCAGCTCCTTTCTTCCTCAGCCTTTCCAGTGTGTCATGCTATTCATTTGTAACAGTCATATTCATTTTTTAAGATCGAGTGTGTAAAGTTTGATTTCACATTGCTAAGATGTTCTGAAACATCAGCATGCTGTAACATGACTGACTGCTTTTGGTTTGTTTTCTGGATCTGAAGGCATGTGACTTTGTATTCCAACGTTAATTGCTTCTTCCACTTATCAACTGTTACCCTGACCTCACTCAGCATCAACTGTTGTCAGTTCTCATCACAGTACTCTAGTACTGGTATGGAAGCAGTATTCTAGGCTCTGATTGGTGATTAAGCCAAGTCAATTCACATATAATAGGCTTGCTAACTGGAAAGGCAAGGTGTTTTAAAAATACAAGTAATAATCCATTGTGTTTCAAAGTCCAAATGAAGATATAATACTGTGGCACAGTGTTTAATACCAAATTGTTTCTGTATCATATTCCTCAATTTCCCTACATATGGTCCTTTTCATTACTACATAATCATGTTACTGGATTGTACATGACAAACCATGATTTCGAGTCCTTTTGAACATGTTCATCTATTTTTTGGAGTGTAGAAGGTGGTCAGATATTTATTTCTTTTTGCTATTTTATATGCATATGCCAATTCAGCAATAGTTAAAATTAAAGAATGTCATTCCCTCTCATGCATCAAGAAAGGGTGAGCTGGAAAGACTGTTTAGAATTAAAGTTCACCTCTAATTAATTTTCATTTAAGAAATAAAGTGTCTTTAATCTACATAGATTTCAATGTTATCAGGAACCAAAGCCGGAAGGAATCAAACGTAGCTGACAGACTGGAGCACTCTCTGGCTTTTCTCAGCTCACATCTTCACAGCTCGAATTCACTTTTAGAATTTGGCAGTATTGTGTTGTGGGGTTCAAAAATACCGTGGCAGCATCAGAATTCAGGATGGCATGCAGCCTTTCCTTTGGGGTGACTGTTCTGCTTCCCTACTGCCGCTCTGACAAGAAATATACCACAAATGGGATGGCCTTAACAAACAGGAGTTTATTCTTACAATTGGAGGCTTTAAGTCCAAGTTCAAATTGTCAGGCTCTAGGGGCTGGGTGAAAGCCCCTCAGGCTAGGGGTCCAGCTCTGCCTCCTACTCCCGGCCCACTGGAGCTAAAGGCGTTTCTTCACTCAGACAGCTGCTGGCTGCTGAGGCTGAGAAGCCCCAAGGTTCACAAGTAAGAAGGCATAGAACAGATGTTACCAAACCACAACGGCAGGCCATTAACTGAAGTCCATTGTAAGTCCCAAGGTCGGCAGAGCATAGGAGGCTGCTGAACAATGACACAGCTACATGCAGGGTCCAAGTGTGCCGTAGGCTAGAGACCATTCCCAAGGCTTCTCCTTATATACAGGAAGCAGACCACATCCCAAAGGCAGCTACTCAGCTGCTTGTGGTAGATCCCACCATGAAGTTGATTGCCAGTCTCATCATGGGGAATAACTACCACCAGCTACCCAGCCACTCAACCAGGCCCAGCCAAGTTGACACACAAACATAACTACCACAGTGACTCTGTGGCTAACTTATGTATTTGTTAGAGGGGAAGACAGTTTAGCTTGGCTACCGGGTACCCGTGACAGTGATTCTAAAAGGTGAATGTTACTATCCAGAATATTAAAGCTGTTTTGTGAACTATTTATATTTGATTCTCATGATAAAAATCATTGTAAGTAATGGAGTCCATTAACTCCAAAGTCACCAAAATGATTTAGAATAACACTAAAGAGACCTAACAGGAATAATTTTCTAATAGCTAGTGTATAATGAGATACAGAATTAAAAATCTTTATATATTGTAGTCTCTCTCTTTCTTACCTATCTGTCTAACTCCTGCCATCAAGTCAATTCTGACTCATAGCAACCACCATTTGGTGTCCAAGGTTGTAAATCTTTATGGAAGCATATTGCCTCATCTTCTTCCCATGGAGCAGCTGGAGGGTTTGAACTGCTGACCATCTGGTTAGCAACCAAGTGTCTTAACCAACCACCAGAACTTTCTCTCTCTCTCTCTCTTTTTCTATATACAGTTTGTTTCTCTATAGAGATATAGATTATTATTAATATAGAAGAAGCCTAACATAAACTTGAGATGGTTCATTTCCCTTTATTTTTTTGATGTCAAAAGTAAAAGGTAATGTGGGGAATAGATTGACCCACCTTTCCTTTGTACTACTCCCTTTCCCCAAAAAGCATTCTCTAAAAATGAAACTGCAGTAACTTCTTTTTATTATAATATATACACAGCAATACATACAACATTTCATCAGTTTCTACATGAACACTACAGTGACATTGATTACATTCTTCAAGTTGTACAACCACTGTCCCTCTTTTTCAATTTATCCTACTACCATTAACATACCTTCAGTGTGCTTTAAGCAAAAACCCCTTCTTACCCCCATTTCTCCTGCCTCTGGCAACCACTGATTACTTTTGGCTTGTATATATTTGCTTATTTCATATAAATATCATACAGAATCTGTCTTTGTGTCTGTCTTATTTCATACATCATAATGTCCTCAATGATAACTTCCTTTTTTAAAAACTGCATTTTATTGAAATATAATTTATGTACAATGAAAAACACAAAACTATAGTGACATGGGTCAGTGCATTTTTTTTTTTTTTTTTTTGTTCCCTCCCCTCCCCTCCCAACCCTGGCAAACAACAAAGAAAGTTTCCCTCCATATATAAACCTTGCCTTGACCCTCCACAACAAGAAATTAATACTGTATTTGTCCTTCTGTGATTGACTTATTTCACTCAGCATAATATCCTCCAAGTTCATCCATATTATATGGTGTTTTCCAGACTCCATATTATTCTTTAGTGCTGCATAGCATTCCATTATGTGCATGAACCATAGTTTGGTCATCCACTCGTCCGCTGATGGGCACGTAGGTTGTTTCCATCTTTTTGCTATTGTACATACTGCTGTGAAGATCATGAATGTGCATATATCTGTTCCTGTCCTGGCTTTCACCTCTCTAGGATACATACCTAGTAATGGGATTGCTGAGTCAAATGGTATCTTCAATTCCAGCTTTCTAAGGAATCACCATATTCCTTTCCACGTTGTTTGTATCACTTCATGGTCCCACCAGCAATGTATGAGAGTTCCCAGTCTCTCCACATCCCCACCAGCAAGTGTTATTTTCTGTCTTGTTGAAACTTGCATCAGTGCTGGGGTTAGACGGTATCTCATTGTTGTTTTGATTTACATCTCTCTGATGGCCAGTGATTGTGAGCATCTCTTCATGGATTAGCTGGCCATCTGAACATCCTTCTTGGTGAAGTGTCTATTCATGTCTTCTGCCCATTTTTCATTTGGATTGTTATTTCCTTTGGTGTTGAAGTGTTGGAGTTTTCTATAAATCTTAGAGATAAGTCCCTTGCCAGATATGTACTTATCAGCAAGTAAGAATTTGTTGCTGTCATTTTTGTTGTGTGCTTTTTCATGGTGTCGATTTCTTTGTTACATATAATTTTCTATGCTGAGCTCATTTTGTTTATGAATCGTGTTATCACTTCCTTTGTTGCTATTGTTTTAGTATTTGCTAAATATTTGTACTGGTCCTCTCTTTTATTTTGATGTGAAGGTTTATCATTTTTCTTTGAGATTACCCTGTGATTTATAGTTTCCTTCTCAAGTTTAGAACAGTCCATTGTATTTTGTAGTTGTCTTGACTTCCTT
>NW_006921728.1:337778-349054 GCF_000298275.1 Orycteropus afer afer | reverse complement strand
AATTCTTTTGAATTCCTTATCAGGGAGTTCCAATGCTGCGTCTTTCTCAGGGATGTGTTTTGGGTCTGTATCCTGGTCCCTTGTTTCTCCTGCTTTATCTTGTTTCTTTGTGTGGATTGTGATGCTCTCTTGTCTCTGATGCATTGTAACATTTTTGTGTTTATATTTAATTGGTGACTGTATGTTGGAGTGACTTGTCCATGATTTTTGTTTTCTTTGTTTATATGCTACTATGCAAGCAGGGTACTGGGCTGTGCTCCTCTGTTTGCTAGTGGACAGTACTTAAACAGTCACCACCTGTCTCCTTTCCTGCTGTCAGCCTCTTGTATGTCCCTGCTGACCTTGGCAAACAGAGCCTTTTCTTAGGTCCCTGGAATCCAAATGAGAATGCTATCACTTTAAATCCAAAATGGTTGCCACTTGTAAACATTCAAAATGGCTGTGCCCTCGGTCACTTTTAATATCCAAAATGGCCACTGCTTGTAAACATTCAAAATGGCTGTGCCCTTGGTCACTTTAAATATCCAAAGTGGCCACCACTTGTAAACATTCAAAATGGCTGCACCCTCGGTCACTTTAAATATCCAAATGGCTTCCACTTGTAAACATTCAAAATGGCTCCACCCTCAGTCACTTTAAATATCCAAAATGGGCACCACTTGTGAATATTCAAAATGGCTGTGCCCTTGGTCACTTTAAATATCAGAAATGGCTGCCATGTGTAAACAGTCAAAATGGCTGCACCCTCCGGATAGCCGGAAGTCAATAGCTCAGGTTGTCTCCCTCCTTTCTGTTTCCCTTCCTAGTCATAGGCCACCAGCGCAGTTGTCCCTGCAGCTCTTGGTCACCAAGACTGCTCTTTAGGTCAATTCTAAGGTCTCAATACCATTTGGAAATATTCAGGCTGTTGGTCCCATCAGAGTAGCTGACAGTCCACTGCTCTGACCATCTCTGTACTCATTGTTTTCATTCAGGTTTTTCCACTAGTTGGTGCCTAATCCACTTCTGTATAGTTTCTTTCAAAGCTCAGGGCTCCAGGATTATCTTCTGTATCTCTGTTGATTGGTTTTTCTTTTCTTTGTTTAAGAGGGTCTGTGTCACTTGTCTGCCTATTCCTCCACCTTAACAGAAGTCTCAATAACTTCCTTTTATTTATTTACTAGTTTTGGATAAACTGTTATTGCAGTCCTCATTTTTAAGGAGATTTTATATGAAGGGAGGGAGTAATACACAAAGAAACATAAGATTCATTCTGTAAATGCTTTTGAAAATGTAAACCAAACTCACTGCTGTTGAGTCATTTCCACTCATAGTGACCCTTCTTGAGTTTCCGAGATGGTATCTCTACGGAAGTAGATTGCCCAATCTTCCGTCCGAGGAGTGGCTGATGGGTTTGAACCACCCGTCTTCTGGTTAGTAATCAAATGCCTTAGGCACTACGCCACCAGAGCTCCCAAACTTTTGCTGTTGTTGTTGTTGTTATGTGCCGTCGAGTCGAACCCGACTCATAGCGACCACTCCTTGGGTTTCCGAGGCAGTATCACTACGGAAGTAGATTGCCCCATCTTCCTTCCGAGGAGTGGCTCATGGGTTTGAACCGCCAGCCTTATGGTTAGCAGTCAAGTGCCTTAGGCAGTACATTACCAGAGCAACTAACTTGTGCTGCTACAGGATTGTTATGGGATCCAAGGGCCAGACTGAAGCAAAGGACTAAAACAAGGAACTGAAAAGGTAGAAGATGGTCAAGAGACCAATCTGTACTGAGCAAAGACCTGCTTCAAATTCTGGTAGAGGAAATTTTAATTGGTGTGTCTTGAGTCATATAACCACCCTTGAGTCATTCAGCAGTGTCCAGAAAGTTGGGGCGTATAATGCAAATGTTGTGTATGAGGTTCTTCTTCCATGGGGCAAGAGGGACATTTATTGATTAAGGGTTAAATTGGACAGAGCCCCCAAAAGTTATCTCTTGGCAATTCTATGTTTAAATTACCCAACTTGGTATTATTTAGTATAAAGAAAGCCTCTAATGGTAGGTGGCCTTTAGTAAGGTTGTAGAATTTAGCAATCTTTCAACTATAAGTTTTTAACCATTTTCATTCAGAAGCTATCAAACTGTTCTAACAGCTTTTCTCCATGTGACTGCTCTATATCTCAAAGATCACTGCATGTCTAATAGTATTACATTTGAAAATATAATACCTTTGTAATGGTATTTTATATTTATTTTATAAGGGATAATTTCCCTTCCCTCTTACATATTTTTATCACCATTTTCAGAACTCTACATAATACACTTTCCTCTCTATATAGTTGTATTTCTCATGTAATGTTACTTACCTTGCACTGGGCCCCTCTCCTTCCGTTACTGATGGCATTGTGTATTGGAAGTTTCTTGAGATGTAAGAAATTTAACTTTCAAATTGGGAAAACATAGCTTTAATATATCAGTAAATAATGTGGCATTTTTGAAAGGTCACATTTTTTATGGTTGGAAGGAAAATCAGATATATTTTTGTGAGTCACTTCGGTTGTCTAAGTGATTTTAATGCTAATTTTTCTCTCCAAAGTTTGATGCTTAATTTAAACACAGAGTCTCATTTACCTCTGTATTTCCGCTGAGCTGTATGTGCATGTGTGTGAGAGAGAAACAAGACAGAGACATGACAGAATCTAACAGTATAGTCCTTTGGAGTAAAAAAGGAGCTCTGGTGGCGTAGTGCCTATGGCATTTGACTGCTAACCAGAAGGCTGGTGGTTCAAACCCACCAGCCACTCCTCAGAAGGAAGAGTGAGCAATCTACTTCTGTAAAGATGTACCGCCTTGGAAACCCATAGGGAGTCACTGTAAGTTGGAATCGACTCAGTGGCAGCGAGTTTGGTTTTTTTTTTTTTTTGGTTTTTGAGGTAGAGATGTTCATGTGCAGTGTGAGTGGTGAGCATGTTACTTTTCTCAGCTTTTCTGTTCATGGCTCTGATGATAGTATTACATCCACACCATATCTACCTTACACACCGCTGTTGGGACCTATTTTAGAACTGAGTTCTTGATTTCACATCAAACTAAGAGATGCAGGTACTCTACTGGTCTCCCCAGCTCTATCATTTATTAACAGAGTGACTTTGGGCTAGTTACTTCACCTCTTTTAGTCTTAGCTTTTCTCATCTGTAAAACTGGGGGAAAGAGCTAATAGACTTGTTTAGCCCTTTAAATAATAACCAGCGAACAGTAAATGGTAGCTATTATTAGTATTTAATGATGTAGGTGTTCCTTGCACAAGGTAACTTCACCTGTTATCCTAGTTAACTGGATATCTTTGTTGCTTTGCAGGGACGATTTTACATGATTCTCCAAAAGTTGAGCTTCTAGAAGCTGTAATGGGAAGTTGGTGATGAGGACAGTGCAAACTTTGGAGTGAATTGATGAAATAAGCATTTAAATAGGCTTATTAGAGCTTTGGTAGCATAGTGGCTACCAGACTGCTAACCAGACGGCTGGCGGTTCAAACCCACCAGCCACTCCTCGGAAGGAAGGTTGGACAATCCTACTTCCGTAGTGATACTGCCTTGGAAACCCAAGGAGGGGTCGCTATGAGTCGGGCCGACTCGACGGCACATAACAACAACAACAACAATTAGCTATTTAAAACCAAAACCAAACCCATTACTATGGAGTCAATTCTGATCCAAGGGGACCCTATAGGATTGAGAAGAATGGCCTCATAGGATTTCTAAGACTGTAATCTTTATGGAAGCAGACTGCCATATCTTTCTCTTACTGAGCAGCTGGTGGGTTTGAAGCACTGACCTTTGAGTTAACAGCTAAGCACTTAACACAGTATACTATCAGGGCTCCTATTAGCTATTTAGGCAATATTAAATAGATTAAATTGTGAAAACGTGAAGTGGAACTAAAAGAGAAATTTCTATAAAAGAGAGACAATGGTAGAGAATCAAATTCAAATTACATGAAGTAAAAAATGGAACTGAAAGAACTAATTCCTATGCAGTTAAGTGAAGCATAGGTTGAAGCCACAATTGCTATTAGATGTATATTTTACTGTAGGTTATGGGATTCGTATTTTTATGCAAATAAAAAATACAGTATTCAGGAAAACAACACTGGGTTGCCCATTGTTGACCATATTATTAGTAGTAGTATTTTCTCTTTTGGATTCTGGAATTAAAGAGAACAGGAAAGGGTTTAGAGAAGAGGAATAGAAATAAAGGATTATTAAAAATAAGACTCATGAGGAAAGGGAAAAAGAGTTGTAAATCTTTAGTTAGAAGATTCCAAGAGGCCACTTAGTAACTGCCTTGAAATATGTAAAGGGTTGTCATGAAAAGAATGCTGGGCAGTTGTTTTCTTTCTCACTAAAAGCTGAAGAAAGGGAAACAGGTTCAACAGAGACTGTTGTTAGCTGCCATCACTTTGCTTCCCAACTCATGGTGACCCCATGCACAGCAGAATGAAACGATCCCCAGTCCTGCACCATCGCCTAATCGGTTACTGATGGAACCATCGTGATCCATAGGGTTTTCATTTGCTGAGTTTTAAAAGTGGATCACCAGGCCTTTCTTCCTAGTCTGTCTTACTCTGGAAGCTCTACCGAAACCTCTTCAGTGTCATAGCAACACACAGACATCCACTGATAGGCAAGCAGAGGCTGTGCATGAGGCACCTTGTCGAGAAATCAAATCTGAGCTGCCTTCCAGCATGAAAGACAAGAATTCCACCACTGAGCCGGCAGTGCTCCTTGGGTTAGATAAGAAGTACATCTCGCAGAAGAGAGAAGTGTGAAATCTATAGTCAGACTTACCAATTCCACAGATCATTGACTGCAGAGACTGCCTCGGAGCCCTCATTATTTGGATACAATCTGCAAACCTTCCTGAATATCTGTTGACTTACAGTCTGGGCTACAGCATTAGCACTTTACTTTGTACTCTCTTGTATTCTTGGTTCCCTCATGCTTCTCCAGCTCCTCTCCTTCCCTGTTCCAAATTATACCATATGGAGCACAAAATGGAGTCTGGTAGCCATTGCAGGAGACTTTGCTAGGCTTGACTGATCAGCTTCTGTTGAGGCAGATCTTCCCCTACAACATTTATCAATATACTTTGAGTTACCATTTACCTCAAATGATAGTAAATTACATTTAAAAATTGAAATGCTTTTCCTAGGGAAATTTTCCAGTTTATTGGAAAAAGTCTCCAAATAAGATTTTGTTCATGATGATAGCTTAACAAATTGATTAAGTAACTGTTTTTATGTTGTAAATATGGAAAATGTGTTTTTTTATTTTTTAATAGTAGTAACAATTGAGTTTATAGAGTTTAAAAGCTCAACATACAGAAAATAAGTGCTAAACACATTTACAGTGCAGAATATAAGTGAGTGGTAATTAATTCATGTATGCCAACCCATCAGGGTAAAAATAGTGGAGGGGAGGAGCCGAGTGATCATTTGGTTGACACTTTACACAATCACAAGCACTAAATTGGGACTGGTACAGAATTTTAAGTGCCTTTCTCTTGGGCCTTACTGTTGTGATCTTTCTTTAGAACAGTTCTGATAGACTCTTCGGAAGGCTGGCCTCTGTGGACAGTGTCTGTGCCAAATTACAACACAGAACAAGGAACTGCTCTGTTTTAGTTACTGAGAGTAGTGCTTAATAAGTACTGTTTGACAACATGCTGAATTAAGAGAATGTTATGAGGATGTTCCACAAAGGAAAGTGGGTAAAACATCTGATGTTTACAAGTTCTATTTATATGTAAGTTTATAGCATCTAAAGCCATGCTTAGAGCTTTATTTTTAAAATTTTATTCAATACCAATGGATATTTATGCTGAGAGATTATTTCATCTGGTTCCAAATATGTACCATATCCAATATAGTTCATGCTGTTTCAGAATCATGTTTTTTTGCCATGTTATTTTGAAATACATCAGGCTCTGGTAAATGAATTTTTGTTCAATGAACTCACCTTTGACTTTTATCTTACTCTTGTATCTTTCTAAGGAGCTCTGGTGGCGTAGTGCCTAAAGCATTTGACTGCTAACCAGAAGGCTGGAGGTTCAAATCCACCAGCCACTCCTCAGAAGGAAGGTTGGTCAATCTACTTCCGTAGAGATAACTGCCTCGGAAACCCAAGGAGGGGTCTCTATGAGTCAAATTGACTCTACAGAAGTGAGTTTGGTTTGGTTTTTGTATCTTATCTTACTTTAGAATCATAACTGTGATTGTTTTCTTTCTGAAAATGGAGTCGCAAGTGGGAATTATACTATGCATTTATATGTTTATGTATCTATGTGTATACTAGGAGGTGTGGTGACATAGTGCCTAAGGCATTTGACGGCTAACCAGAAGGCTGGCAGTTCAAATCCACCAGCCACTGCTTGGAGGGAAGATTGGGCATAGAGATATTGCCTTGGAAACCCAAGGAGGGGTCACTATGAGTTGGATCCAACTTGACAGCAGTGAGTTTGTTTGATTTATATTTCAATATCACAAGCTAAGCATTTTTCTAGAGTTTCATTCATCATAGCTTTTAGCATATGAAAGTACTCCTGCAGGGCATTTAAACATCATTTAGTAAAAGATATGTATAATGTATGGTCAAGTACAACCTGTGAAATAATTGACGCTTGGGGTGAAGTATAAAATAGTATATATATTTTTTCTAGTTACACTTCCCATTTAAATATGTGTTACAGAAAGGGTAAGAATTTAGATAACCCCTAATGCCTCTTATAGCATGGAGATTCTGTGTTTCACCTACATTAAGCTTTTGTGAAACCTGTAGTTTGTGTGAATATATTCAGTCAGTAACAATTTGTGTTATACAGTCATTATATGATACTTAGGGGACCTGGATTGGACTCTCCACCATTGCTTCTCAGGCACATCCAAGTCAATGGAGACTCGTGGTTGCTCTGATGCTGAACAGGTTTCAACAGAGCTTCAAGACTAAGACAAACTAGAAAGAAAGACCTGGTGATCTGCTTCTAAAAGTCGGCCAGTGAGAACCCGGTGGGTCACAAGAGTCTGATCCCATTGTACAGGGTGTTACCGTGAGTTGGAGGCCAACAGCTAACAGTGTTGTTAACAGCTGACATGCATTAATAGTGGTAATACACTTGTAACCTATTTGAAAGAGATATGTAGTATATGTATTGTCATTGGTAACAGAGCCTAAAGCAAACCTGAATGAGTGCATTAACAAATAATACCTACCTTTCTTTTCCTCACTGAGGAGCTAGTGAAATTCTCATGAGCCGTAAAAGTGCCAGAGTTAAAAAATAAATAAATAAATAGAAGGATGTAAAGATAAACAGAACAATCAACTAGTGACTAGTTTTCAATGCAATAAATAAATAAATAATGCAGTGTAAACTAAGAACCCACCTTCAATTTCATTGTCTTAGTAGCTGGCATCTGTGTGGCATTTAGTATTCACAGAATGCACTTGCCAGCATTTTCACTTAATCCTCAGAACCACTTATGAAAGAGGTACTATTCTGCTGACATTTCAGATTAGAAAACTGCTTCTGAGATCTCACGATTAACTGGGTTGTACAGCTAGTGTGAAGCAGGGATTCAAACTCTGCACTCACTCTTCAAAGCCAACGGCTATATTTCAGACTGTTAGAGCTGATGGAAGAATTTAGCAAAGTGTTCAGGTACAAGGTCAACAACTAAAATCAACCAGGTTGCCATACACCAGCAATGAGACATCTGAAAGAGAAGTTAGGAAAACAATTCTGTCTACAATAGCATCTAAGATAATAAAATACATAGGAATAAATCTAAACAGGAACATGAAGAACTTCTACAATGAAAACTATAAAACACTACTGGAAGAGATTAAAGAAGGCTTAGATAAATGGAAAGATGCCCCATTCATGGATTGGAAGACTTAATATTGTAAAGATGTCAGTACTACTTAAGCAATCTATAGATTCAACACAATCTTGATCAAATTCCAATAGCCTTCTTTACAAAAATAGAAAAATGAATTTTTTAACTTAATTTGGAATTGAATAGCTAAAGCAGTGCTGAAAGAGAACAAAGGAGGAGAACTCATACTTCCTGATTTTAAAACTACTATACAGCTACAGGGGCTCTGGTAGCGTAGTGCCTAAGGCACTTGACTGCTAACCAGAAGGCTGGCAGCTCAAACCCATCAGCCACTCCTCAGAAAGAAAATGGGGCAATCTACTTCCATAGTGATACTGCCTCGGAAACCCAAGGAGGGGTCGCTATGAGTTGGGTCCGACTTGACGGCACATAATAACAACAATATACAGCTACAGTAAGCAATACAGCCTGGTACTGGTATAACAACAGACACACAGACCAGAGGAATAGAATTGAGAATCCAGAAATAAACCCACATATCTGTGGTCAGCTGATTTTTGACAAGAGTACTAAATCCATTAAGTGGGAAAGAAGAGGCTCTTCAGTAAGTGATGCTGGGAAAATTGGATTTCTACACGTAGAAAAATGAAACAGGATCCATGCCTCCTCCATACACAAAAACAAATTGAAAGTAGATTAAGGGTCTAAATGTGCAAACTAAAACCATAAAATTCTTAGAAGAAAAAGTAGAGCAATACATTTTAATAATGGATTATCTAATATAATAACAAGCACAGACACCAAAAGACAAAAATATAAATGAATCTCATAAAAATTTACAACTTCTGTTTATCAAAAGACTTTACCTAAAAAGTGAAAAGACAAGGTAGTAATTTGGAAAATATCTTTGGAAACCATATATCTAACAGGAATCTGATAACCAAAATATGTATAAAACTTCAAAACTTAACAGCAGAAAGATGAGTATCCCAATTGTAAAATAGGCAAAGGACTTGAACACAGGGGAACATTCAGATGCCCACCAAATGTATGAAAAGATCCTCATAATCATTAACCATCAGAGAGATGCAAATCAAAATCACAGTGGATACCATTTCATTCCACTAAGATACTAAGATTGAACACACACACACAAACAGAAAATAAATACTGGCAAGGATGTGGGGAAATTGAAACCTCTCCCCATTGCTGGTGGGAATTCAAAATGGTACAGCTTTTGTGGAAAGCAGTGTGACAATTCCTCTAAAAACTAAAACTACCTACTATGATCTAGCAATTCCACTCCTAGGTATATGGCCAAAAGACTTTGTAAAAGCAGAGACTCAAATAGAGACTTGTACACCAGTGTTCATTGCAGCACAATTCACAATAGCCAAAAGGTAGAAACAACCTAAATGCCCACAAAAGATGAATGGATAAACAAAATGTGGTGCATACACACAGTGGAATGCATGCAATTCAACCAGTAGGAGAAATAAAGTCTTGATCAATGCTACAGTCTGGATTGAGCTAGAAGACATTATGCTGAGTGAAATAAGTCAGTCACAAAATGGCAGATATTGTATGACCTCTCTTATAAAAAGACAAGAAAGTCAAATGTATATAGAAAAAAGGTTATTGGTGGTCACCAGGGGTGGGAGGGATGGGGAAAGTGGAGTAAATGGTGATGGAAACATCACATTGATTAAGAGTACGGTTGCACAGCCAATTATGGTAGTTGCTGTCAATAAGTTTTACATCTATGCAAGCTGAATTGGCAAAAGTTGTGTGATAGACATGTTTACAGCAATAACAAAATGTAACCACAGAGGTTGTATGTATATGTGCACACACACACAGATACATATCCAACCAAAAACCTCAGGAGATTTAGTTCCCTGGTTTGGAAGTTTAGGGTCATCATAGGCCATCCCAGTCAGTTGGCCTGCTAACATGTTTAGTGCTTCTGTTCTACCTTCTCCTGTGTTCTTTTAGTTCCTGGGGTCTTAAAAACTTGCAAGATGTCATGCAAGGCACAACTAACTATGGTTTCTATTTGCCTGGAGCAACAGATGTAGAAGGAAAGTCAGGAATAGGAGTATATGGAATGTGTAGCTGATTGCACCCATAAAGAACTGCCAGCTTTGCCATGAGACCAGAGGAACTGGGTGGTTTCCATGTACTATTACTGAACATTTTCATCAAAAATGCCATAGAAAATCCTGATCAAAAGGAAAAAAATGCAGAAAAGAATTTTTAATTCTCATGGACTCTAGCCTTTCTGTAGGCAAGGGGGCTGGATGAACTCCTGAAACTTAGCCTTGAGATAATCTTTACACTTAAACCAAAAATACCCCTGAAGTCTTCTTAAAACCAGACACTGGTTAGGTTGACTAGTAACAAATATCTGCCTTGAGCATTATGCTCTTTTAAAAACTATATATATATGGGATCAGAGTGACAACAGCCACTTAAAAGATTAGAAAGGAACTTTCTGTTGTTATCAGGTGCCATCGAGTCAGTTTCTACTACCAGTGGTAACCCTGTGTGTAGCAGAACAAAACACTGCCCGGTCCCTCCCCAGCCTCACAGTCATTGCCATGCTTGTGTCCATCGTCACAACTACTGTGTCAGTCCCTCTCATTGAGGGTCTTCCCCTTTTTCACGGACACTCTATCAAGCATGATATCCTTCTCCTGATAACATTACCAAAGTACAAGAGACAGTGTGACCATTCTCTCTTCTAAGGAGCATTAGAAGGCCATACTTTAAAGACAGATTTGTTTGTTCTTCTGGCAGTCCATGGTATATTCAGCATTTTTCAGCAATACCGCAATTCAAATACATCACTAGTTCTTTGGTCTTCCTTATTCATTGTCCAGCTTTCACATCTGAGACTACTGAAAAAGCAATGGCCAGGCCCACCTTAGTCTTCAAAGTGACATCTTTGCTCTAGAACTAATTTTTAAAGAGGTCTCCTGCAGCAGATTTGCCCAGTGCAATACATCATCTGATTTTTTGACTTCTGCTTCCATGGGTGCTGATTATGGATCCAAGTAAAATGAAATCTTTGACATTTTCAGTCTTTTCTCCATTTATCATGATGTTGCTCATTGGTTCAGTTGTGAAGATTTTTGCTTTCATTATATTGAGACGTAATCCATAGTGAAAGTTATAGTCTTTGATTTTCATCAGTAATTGCTGCTATGAATTTTTGTCAATGGAGGAGGAACAGATCAGAAAAAGAGGGTGTAGAAACTGCTGAATTGGTGTGTTTTGTTGCGTATACAAATTCTCAACAACAGTATAAATAAAATAAAACTTAAAAAGCCAGCTGTCTTTCCGTGACCTGGACTGAATTTGCTTTGATAAATACATTGAGCTACATGAGTGAGGTGAGCTGTGTGTATGCTTG
>NW_006921728.1:327280-327803 GCF_000298275.1 Orycteropus afer afer | reverse complement strand
TGTCTGTGTTAATTGGTTTCCCTTTTCTTTGTTGAAGAGGGTCTGTGCAATCCTTCTGCCTAGTCCGCCATCTTGCCCCGCCTCCAATTTAGTTTTTCTTGTGAAGCAGGAAGCTATCATACTACATTAAGATATACTGTATATGTGAATTGTGTGCTTATATGAAATCTGAGTGTATAATTTATTTCATTGAATGAGCAATTTAGTTTTCCTTTTCATGTAGCATAATGTGATAAAGTGGTTGAAGATAAAGAAGCATAAAGCCAGGATCCAGTGTTGCAGTTGCCACTGACTGACCTGAGACCTTGTGCACATTTCCTTAATTATAAAATGGCCTTTAGGTTCTCCATGCTTCCTCCCAGTGTGAAAATTCTGTGATCCTAAATGTAATTGTTAGGTTTCATTCAATGTTGTTGCTTTAAAAAATACCATCTGTCTCATTTCATTAGCCCAAATTTTTATGTAACTTTTTCCTAACAATCTGTGTTTTTGAGTTTTGGGCAGTGCAGTAACAAAATCCTTT
>NW_006921728.1:282442-326590 GCF_000298275.1 Orycteropus afer afer | reverse complement strand
TTCCTACTTCCGTAGTGATACTGCCTCGGAAACCCAAGGAGGGGTCGCTATGAGTCGGGGCCGACTCGATGGCAAATAACAACAACAACAAACATAACTAATAATGTACAAACAGCACAAGATAAATTAGATAAATGGGATTTCCTAACAAATTAAACACCTATGCTCACCAAAACACTTTACCAAAAGAGTAAGAAGACAGTCTACAGAGTGGGGAAAAATTTGGGGCTACCACATATCTGAGAAGTTTCTAGTCTCTAAGCTTTATAGAAAACTTCAGTACCTTGACAACAAAAAGACAAACAATCCAATTAAAAAATGAGCCTTCACCAAAGATATGTAGGCAGCTAAAATCACCTGAAAATATGCTCCTGATTATTAGCCATTAGAGAGCTACATATCAAAACTACAATGAGCAATAATGGTATGATCAAAAGAATAGAGAACAACAAATGGGGGCGAGGCTGTGGGGAAAGTGGAACTTTTACACATTGTGAGTAGGACTACAGAATGGTACAGCCACTGTGGAAAGTGAAATGGCTTCCTTAAAAAGCTAGAAATAGAAACATCATATGATCCAGCAGTCCCCAAACCAAAACTAAACCCACTGCCATCAAGTCGATTCTGATGGCATCGAGTCAATTTGACAGTGATCCCCATTGGGTTTCCAAGGTGATGAATCTTTACGGAAGTAGATTGCCCAGTATTGCTTCTTCAGAGTGCCTGGTGGATTTGAACCTTCTGATTGATAGTCAGATGCTTTCGGCATTGTGCTACCAGAGCTCCTTCTAGCAATCCCATTCCTAGGTATATTTCCTAGAGAAATAAGAGTGGTGACACAAATACACATGTGCATACCGTGTTCATCACAGCATTATTCACAGTAGCAAAAAGATGGAAACACCCTAAATGTCCATCAACGGGTAAATGGATAAATAAACTGTGGTGCATACATGCAATGGAATACCACGTAACCATAAAGAATAATGATGAATCTGCAAAATATTTTACAACATGGATGAATCTGGAGGACTTTATGCTGAGTAAAATAAATCAAACACAAAAGGAGAAATATTTTATGGGAATGCTATTATAAAACATCAAAATTGGTTTACACAAGGATGTAAACATTCCTTGATGGTTACTAGGGAGGAGGAGAGAATGGAGGGGGAAGCACTAACTAGATAGTAGACAGTAGTTAATTCTGGTAAGGGGAAAAGCAATACACAATATAGAGGAAGTCAGTACTATGTGACCAAGGCAAAGGAAGATGACACAAGAGGTATGCAAGAATAAAGGACAACTTCGGTAAATGCAATAACATATAATTGTTCAATAGCAGTAATAATTAACAGCAAGTTGTGAGTAGATACATAGGGAATATGTATGCTAAATAGCTGAGGGAGGGCGTACAGTACACTTACTTATGTATATGTGGTGGTGGATATTTCTAATACATATTTGCAGCTACACCTATATTCATATGTATAACAGAGCATATAGGGGACACAGTTATAGAAAATATTTAGATGTTGAGACTGAACTGTTGCACATGAAGGCTAAGGACCATAGCCTTGGGACACATCTAGGTGAATTGGCAAAACACAGTTCATAAAGATAATGCCATACATCCCAATCTGCTGAGTAGCATCTAGGATCTTCAGAGCTTACAAGCAGCTCTCTAGGAAGCAACTGTTGGTCTCTTCCAGCCTGAAACATAGGAGAAGACAAACAAAAAGTCAAGGAAGCAATTAATCCAATCACCAAATAGTCTACATGAACCACAGCCTTCTCTAAGCTAAGACCAGAATAACTAGATGGTGTCTTGCTACCACTACTCACCACTCTAATCAGGACCACAGTAGAAGGTCCCAGTTAGAATGTTGTTGTTATGTGCCATTGAGTCAGACCCGACTCATGGCGACCCCACCTTGGGTGGGTAGTACAAAATTCAAAGCTGGAAAAAAAAAAAAAAGGGACCAGACTTACTGGAAGAAAGAGACTAAAGGAATCCCTGAAACTATCACCCTGAGAAAACCTTCTAACTTGAAAAGGAAGATATTCCTAGAAGCCACCTTCCACCCAAATAATGGATGAGACTATAAAACAAACAGCATGAAGAATGTGCTCCTCAGAACAATCAGCTGTACGAGACCAGCAGGGCAACATTTCCCCCCAGAAAACATGAGAAGACAGGGAGGGACGGGGACACTAGGTGAATGGAAACCGGGAACCCACGGAGAAAATAGGAAGAGTATGGACATATTACAGGAATTGCAGCCAATGCCATGGAACACTTTGTACATGAACGATTGGCTGGAAAATGAATTTTATCTGCAAACTTTCGCTTAAAGCATAAAAAAATGTTTTAGGGGGAAAAAACGGCCTTACATCACTTCTGAGAATGTTTTTTAAAGAATCTCAGGGTTTTCCATCCCAGTTTCTGAATGCTGCAAGAGAAGGCGAGAGGAGGCAAGACCTGATGCCCAAGCCCCCTGTGAGCCTCAGAATACAGAAACCCAGGACAAAATGTGAAACTCGCCTCATTGGGATCTGTCTCTGATTTCCTTTGTTAACTAGAATGATTAGCATGCAGCTTTGTTTTCCACCTGAAATGGAATTTGGCCTGCCACACTTACTCAAAGAATTTTTGTGAGGGAGAAAAAAATCATTGGGAAGCACTGAGTTTCTGTTTATGAGGATGGAAAATTTGGCATTGATTATTGGTGTTAGTTGTACAATGTGATTAATATAATTGGTTTCACTACATTGCACACATGAAAAAGATTGAATAGACAAATAAGGTGGGATTCCATTCTGACAGCGCCATCATATGTCAGTTCTGACATAAGTCAAATACCTCTTTTTTTTCAGTTTTCATTTTTGTTGCCTTCTATTATCACTACCTTTATAAATTTGATCTTTGAACATCTGCAGTTGAACATCTGGGAATGATAACATCAGTTACATGTTACAACAGAGTGTGTAGTGAGTAGTACTAAGGATGAGAGGTACCAAATTAAAAAAAAAAAAAAAGACATAAGCACAGTTTGTTGTAACATGAATACATCATAAGTTAGGGACTACCTGTATCTATCTTTACAACAATAAAAAGAAAAAAAATTCCTTGTGGTGACTCTTCCTTATATCAAATTTTACTCTGTAAAGCATAGTGTTCCTCGGTGAAACACTCATCCTGAATTTGAAAACTGGAAAGTGACATCAAAATGCCAGTTACACAGGCATTCCTCCAGCAAACATAAATTGAGCGTCAGTATTAATTAAGCCCTTGGGCTGCCAGACCTTGAGTTCCCAGGCTCATGTGCAAGGCAGACACACAAACATGAAATATCGATACAGTCACAGGGACACTTGGAAGTATATGCACAGAGTGCCAGGAGAGAGAGAAACAGCCCATCCAAGGGATGGAGGACATAAGGAGTATACCAGCCAAGACTCCCCAGCAGTAGGCTTTCACCAGCTGGAGAAGGAAGAAGAGAACCTCCTGGGCAAAAGGAGCAGAGGCCTCAAGGAGCTGCTTCGGTGACCTGTAGGTAGTTCTGTTTGCTTTGTGCTGGAGGATGACATGCTGGAAACATACCTGGTGTCTAGGTTGGGAAGGTCTTGATGGACTGGAGACTAACCTAAGCATTAAGGAGATTTGTAAAGTCAATAAATTAAGAAGAACAGATCTCTAGTGAAGATGACAGAGGAGACAGTGTTAAAGCCTTGAAAATTTCTAGCTCGGGCAACTATAAGGGGAAAATCATTCTCGGCAACAGGATAAGTGTGTGGAGTAGCCATGAGACCTGAGATAGCACTTGGGCCTGGGCTCATCTGTTGGCCTGTCATTGGCCACGCCTTCCCTCATACTTTACCAGTGTAATGAAGGGCCTCATGCCTTTTTTTTTTTTTTTTTCTTCTGTAAGTACTGAAGAGCTGTAAGAGGTTTTCAAACAATAATAATAATGTGAATAGAGTTGCATTTGGAAGACTCTAATAGCAGCAAAATAGAAGATAGAGGGGAGGATTGCCAGAATCCAGACAGGGAGACCATCCACTGTTCCTGTTAAGAGCTATTTGAGGATGTAGAGAAGGGGACAGAGCTGAGAAGTACTGAGTTAGAGTAATAATATTACTATTACCCATCTTAGCAGTTGCTCTCAAGGCGATTCTGACTCATGGCGACCCCATGTATGTCACAGTAGAGCTTGCTCTGGAGGGCTTTTGCTGGCTGATATTTCGGAAAGTAGATTGCCAGGCCTTTCTTCTGACATGCTCTGAACCACATGTCTCTCAGTTAACAGCTGAGTGTCTTAACTTTCTATACCACTCATGGACTCGAAAAATAATATTAGCTAACATGTACCAAGTGCTTACTGTGTACCAGGTCCAAATGCTTTATATTTACTAACTCGTTTAATCCTACAACAGCCCTATGAAGTAGACACTGTTATCCGCATTTTTAAAGTGAGGAAACTGAGGCATAGACCCACTAAGTTACTTACTGTAGTTAGCAGTTTCCAGATATGAATTGAGGCAATGTGTTTCCAGAATGCATACTCTAAACTGCATTCTATTGGCATCAAGTCAGTAGGAATCTGTAAGATTGGAATGAGTAAATTAAATGTTGGTGATGAAGGAAGAAAAGCTGTTGGAAGTGAATGTTTCCTGTCTTGCTTGGTTAGGTGGGTAGGGAAACCATCCACTGAGTTAGGAGGAGGAGGGATTTTTAGAAGAATGATGTTAAATCTGTTTGGGATATATCAAGTTTTCAAGTTCTTATGGGACATTCAGGTGGTGATATGCAGAGGCAATTGGATAATACAGCTACAATCACGACAACCAGTGAACTGGGAAAACTGAATATAATTTTGGTGACCCTTTGAGAATTGCTCTTTATCTGGCTGGAACTTTACTTTAGGCCTTTTCTGCATCTAGGAGTTGGAGTTGGCTTGATGGCAACAGGTTTTTTTTTTTTTTCTTTTGCTTTGATATCTGCCCAGACATATTTATAAATGTTTCGCTAACAAGGTGGATACAGCCCAAATACTGAGGAAGGAACTGCAGCTCCAGCATAAATGAAGGCCATCTGAGGAACAAGGAACCCCAAGATTACTACACTGTAATAAATAGAGCTCCATAGCAAAAAACTTTGTGTTTATGAAAGCAATCTACATGAAGTATTATGTAGCTCTCTTGAATCCAGCTTTGGATTCAGTTCTGTACTTTTAAAATGGAAATGTTCTTTACAAACCTCCCAACATAGGTGTTGGTTTCCTTGTGGTCCTGAGGATGGATGAATGCCACAGGGAGAGACTAGGATCCTCCCCTGCAACCAAGTCAGTGGTTTAATCCCAGCTCCGGCAGCAGTCTGGGGTCAGGAATGTGGACTCCAAGAAGTAGGGGAGGCAGAGTCCAGCAGGAGGTTAGACTCCTACATGGATCCCAGAAGGGAACAGCATCTGACTTTAAAAAGGTGCACATTTTCTCCCATGTCAGTGGCCAACACTTTTCTGTCAAGATCTTTAATATCTTTGGGCTCTAATATAGTTCTTTGTTGGGAAAAAAAGACCTCCCCACCTCTTGTTGTTTCCCCTTCTAGTCTGGGTTGAAATATACAGTCATAGCAAAGCAAAGCACAGCAGTCTTGAGTCCTAGGCATAATAGAGAGGGTAGTAATTTTGAAACTATTTACAGCTATGATAATTATGCACAATTAACTTTAAAAAGCCAAGTGAAATTGTTGAAAATTATTTAAAACTTCATTCTTAAATCTGTTTGGGCCACACACGTTTCTCAATTAAATTTATCTGATCATAAGATTGTATTTTTCTTCACAGTCTAAGTGAACTGTATATGTTTGACCCAGTCAGTGTCAGAAATAAAGCAGAATTGTACTTTCACCTGGCTCTTCCACTCACTTTGGGCAAGGTTACAACATTTTTAATATCAGAATTTCTGAAAATGTAAAAGAATTTTGATTGCTTTTACCTGTTAAGTCTCTTTGAGACTGAATAACCACAAAGTTTACCCATAATGCTTGATTCAAATTCTTTATCTGCTCTATGCCGGAATAACTGGCCTCTTTGTAGTTGGCAGTAGCTGTTTGAGGTGGCCCCTGTGGTCTCAGTGCCCTGGTGTTATGCCTGGTTACATTATGATATATGGCAAAAGGGATTTTGCAGATTACAATTAAGATAGCTAATCTGTTGTCTTGAAGATAGGGATTCTATTTTTGGTGGACCTCACCTACTCAGGAGGAGCCCTAGTGGTGCAGTGGTCAGAATGCTTGGCTGCTAACTGAAAAGTTGGTGGTTCAAACCTGCCATCTACTCTGCTGGAGAAAGAAGTGGCAGTCTACTTCTATAAACATTACATCCTTGGAAACCCCGTGGAACATTTATATTTAATCCTGTAGGATTTCTGTGAGTTGGAATTGACTCAGACAGCAGTGGGTTTGTTTTTTTGTTTGTTTGTTTTAACCCAAGCAGGTGAGCCCTTTAACAGCAGAGGGTCTTCTCTGGCCAGTCACGAAAGAGGAAGTCAGAGAGATTCAAAGCAATGAGAGGGATTTGGCATGTGAGGGTCCTCCATTACTGAGATGGATGGGGCCACAGGACAAGGAGCTGAGAGCAACCTTTAAAATTTAAGAGTGGTTTTGGTCAACAGCAAGCAGAAAATGCAAGGTCTCCAGTCTTACAACTGCAAGGAACTAAATTCTGCCAACAGCATGAAGGAGCTTGGAGAGGGCCTGGAGTTCCAGACGAGAACCCAACTAGTCAGCACCTTGATTTCAGCCTGAGCAGAGAATCCAGCACTGCTATGCAGTGTTTGTGACCATGAGATAACAAATGGCATTTTTTAATACCCTCTTTCCATATCTTTCTACTGATTCTGACTATTGGTCTTCAGAGCTGCAGTGTTAGCATCTTTCAGGATAGCAGTTTGTTTTCCATCCATATCCTTTGTTGTTGTTGTTGTTGTTGTTGTTATTTACCATCGAGTCGGCCCCGACTCATAGCGACCCCTCCTTGGGTTTCCGAGGCTGTATCTCTATGGAAGTAGGAATGCCCAATCTTCCTTCCAAGGAGTGGCTGGTGGGTTTGAACCGCCAGCCTTCTGGTTAGCAGTCAAGTGCCTTAGGCACTATGCTACCAGAGCTCCAATTGAAGAGAATTCCATTTATTTTTCCTTTTTCTCTTTTAAAGCCCAAAGTCTCATCTTATTGGTTCTGTCTTGTGATGCTTAGAATAAGTTCCAACCTCTGGGGCAAAGAGGGGCAGACCCTGGCTTCTCCAAGTGTTGATAAAGTATTACTGCACTTAAAGTGAATTGAGGATGTAGTTTTCTGGTCATTTTCACTTTACTGACTTAATTCTTAGTGATGTTATATCATGTTGTAGAAGATATTTCTTACATTATCTGTTGGTGTGGATCTGTAATTCCCATTTCACATGTGGAAAAGAAACAAAAGAGCAGCATATGGCTATTCCATAGTAGAGATGGGATTGGGACCTAGAACAGAGAGGTATGTGTGGGATGTGGCTGAAGCATGTTTACAGTACACAGCAACAAGGAGCAGTTGACTTTTCCTGGACCCCATGGACATCTGAAGCTGCTAGTGAAGTCTGTGAGCATGCCAAGAAGAAAGTATCTAATTGTGACTGTCTCACTTGGAAGAAAAGAACATAGGTTGTTAGATGTGTATGATTGTTTTATTTTAAGCTTTTGTGTTTTATTTCAGATCCTCAGCTAGCATTTCTCTTGCAACTAAGGAAAAAAAATTAGAAGAAAAGATTCTCTTTTTGTTAAGTTAATAATACAGTATTCTGGATACTGGTCCATTGGATATTTTGTAAAATTATTTCTGTAGTTACAAAGATGAGCTCTGGTGGCGCAGTGGGTAAGTGCTGACTGAAAGGCTGTTGGTTCAAATCCACAAGCCACTCTGGAGGGAAAAGATCTGAAGATCTGCTCCTATAAAAATTTCAGTTTTGGCAACCCTGTGTAGCAGTTCTCCTTGGTCCTATAGGATTGATGGGAGTTGGATATGACTTGAATGCACAAAACAATAGCATAGTTACTACACCTGGAAAGCAATTGAAAGTTTTCCATATTTATTTTGAAGGTGGTTACTTTATTCAGATAAATTTCTTTAGTTAAGTTTGCCGTTGGTGTAGTGCCTAAGGCATTTTGACTGCTAACCAGAAGGCTGGCATTTCAAACCCACCAGCCACTCCTCGGAAGGAAGATTGGGCAATCTCCTTCTGTAGAGATACGACCTCGGAAACCCAAGGAGGGGTTGCTATGAGTCAGATCTGACTCAACGGCAAGGAGTTTGAGATGTGTGTGTGTGTGTGTGTGTAAAGTGAAAATCATTTCATATTCCAAACCAAACCCAAACCCAGTGCTTTTGAGTCTGTTCCAACTCTTACATCGTGACCCTGTAGCACAGAGTAGAACTGCCCCATGGGGTTTCCAACACTGTCATCTTTACAGAAGCAGACTGCCTCATCTTTTTCCTGTGGACTGGCTGGTGGGTGCCTGCCAGTGTTTGAGTTAGCAGCTGAGTGCTTTACCACTGTGCCACCAGGGAGCCTTCATTGCACTTTGGTAGAGCATTTTCTTACTGGTCAAAGAAACTGTATTATGTAACCTGAGCCAGGCTGATAGGAGAAAAGGAGCTAATTAAAGAGGAAAATTAAAACAAAGTTGTGTTTTTTTGAGAGCTTACCACCTACACAGTACTGTGCGGAGTCCTTTCATTCAGTCAACTATCATTTTAAATGTGAGAACACCGAGGCCCAGAGAAATGAACTAATTTGCTCAGAGTCATATTGTTAATAAATATTAGAACTGCAGTTCAGACCTAAATCTGACTCCAAGTCTGTGCTATTTCTGAGATCCTACACTACCTCCCACCCAGCATGTGGAAACATTGAATATTTGTTTAACTCCTTAGAAGCTGAGAGTGGAGGGGTGGAGAGATCTTGGAAATGTGCCCAGTGTTTTGGCCTTTGGCTGCTCTGCCTTCTCACGGAGCTCCATGCCTAGAGGAGCGAGGTGGTCTCTCTACCTCTATGATTCTCTCCCTTACACACTGTTTATGATGTGAGCCTGTCTTCACATAATGACGTGTGTACACATCATGCAGACCAAATGTATCCTCTTTTGGTCACTGTCCAACACCGGCAGAAAAACTGATTGTGTCAAACTTATCGAGAGAGGTCTTCAATGGATTTTCAGGGTAATTTTCCCATGTGAACGTGAGTTTCTCCTTCACCTGCATGAAACGTGATTCCATGATACGTTGGAGCCACTGTGCTAGGAGATTTAGTGTATTTTGGATGTCTGTAGAAGTGCTAAAATTATAGCTGTTTACCTGTTTGTCTAAGAATTACTTGGCATAAAATTCTTATCTTTTAAATGTTAGGTACAGGTCGGAATTTCAGAGCATAAAATTTCAAATGTGGTTTAAGGAGACATATTTCATTATGGCAGGGATCGATTACATATAATCCCGGTAAATCTACTTTTGAAAAAGGAGCCCTTTGTCCAGGGGTCATTTGAAAAGTTGGCAATATACCCCGCCTCTCCTCCCTTTCGTTTTTCTCTCTTGTTTCACACATTCCGTTTTGCTTAGATTTCACCATGAAGTTCTTTGGATTCATTCCCCTTGATGCTTTGTCTAAATTGACCTCTATTTCCTCATTTTCTTGTCCAGATTTCACAGTAAATCATTACACATCAAAACAACTCTTTTCATTTGTTTACCACCCAAGATTAGATACTCATTGGGCCTTTGAATAAAATATTCATCCAAAAATGAGACCTTAGACAATGTAGATTGGTTGATGTTTGTGTAGGATAGAAAGGGAAGAACAGGACATACTTGAAAATAGCTTTTCTAAATATCTGCTTTCCGTGAGGGATTTAAATGTTGAATAAGACTTGAATGCTTAATTTATACTTACACTTATTTGACATTACTTTTTTTTTTCTTCTTTTCATGGGAAGGAACCCAAGTTCTTTCAGACGCATTTATCACACACCTACTCTATTCAAAGCAGTCTTGTGGAGTGCAAACAAAGCAGAAAAACAGCTGATGTTGGGCCTAAAAAGCTGCTGATCTAGTTGGGGAGACAGGGTTTCTGGTTGTTTCGGGTGTATGCAATTCAAAGTGACCCTGGATGCTAGATGCTATGGGGGACTTAAATACTTCTTCTTGTTGTCGTTATGTGCCGTCGAGTTGGACCCGACTCATAGCGACCCCTCCTTGGGTTGCCGAGGCAGTATCACTATGGAAGTAGATTGCCCAACCTTCCTTCCGAGGCGTGGCTGGTGGGTTTGAACTGTCAGCCTTCTGGTTAGCAGTCAAGTGCCTTAGGCACTATGCTACCAAATACTTCTTAGCACTTGTTTTATCTCTTTTTTCCTAAATTTTTAGTGCTTTTAGTCAGTAATGGGACTGAAAATGTCTTTAGGTTAATCAGCTTCTTATGATAGCAGATATTTAGCCTAACTTAGTAAGAATATTTTCTAAGAATAAAAATATACTCAGGGCCACAAAGGAAAAAGTCCTCATGATTTGGTTGGCGTATTCTTATAAATTCTACTCTAAATAATTAGGTTGATTTCTTTTAAATTCATTTACGTTTTTAGAAAATTGTCTAACCCTTGTCATGGGTTACAGTGGAATTTCTGTCCTGTAGTCTCATGGCCAAAGTGAGGTACCAGGAGAGGAGCTGAGAGTTAATGACTTTATACTTAGTAATGGCCAAATGAATGCTTTAGCTCACCTGTGTGCTATGACTCACTCTGTTATCTCACTAAGGTGCTTAACTCTGACATTAAGTTCTCCTGTTGATGTTGAATTCCAAGAAAGCTGTTTCACCTGTATTCCTCGTGATTTTTTTTTTTCCATTAATATAAAAAACAGTTACTGTTTTGTCTCAGCATTAGGGATACTTGATATTCTTGATTTTAGAGCTATACTTCTGACATGGTTTCCTAAATAACATAAATCACTTGGAGCCAATGCTTAGAATATAGATGAATTTAACCGTTGGAATTGTGAACTAAGAAATTCATAATTAGCAAAACTCTTATCTGTAATTACGTACAGATAAATAGTTTTTTTAAACATATGACAGGATATTTTTAGTGATTTTAGTTTAGGGTAATAGTTTGGTCTTTAGGAAGTAAACTTTAGTGAAAATAATAATACAATCTCTACAGTCACAGACTACTTGGGAAAGTTAGAAGAATATATCAGAAGCATCATGTTTTGATGAACAGGTTTTCTTGTAAACCCTGTTGAATTATTTTGAAGTGAAAAACATTAGATACCAGACATTGTTCAAATTTTGCAAAGAGAATCCAGGCTTAGACAGTATTTTCGTAGGTGAATAGGTTTAATAAAATTGCTTTAAATAAAAACTCTTTGGTTTTGAAACTAGTTCATATATTTTGAGTGAATAATACAGGCACTTCAGTTCTTAAACTTTATCTCAATGCCCCAATGTATCAGTTTATGCTTAGGTTTGGCTGCAGGTCACAGAGACTTGAAGAGGTTTTTGAGGTTAAGGAGTTGTCCTAGGTGACAGTGACCCAGGCATCTTCTCTGCTGATGCTGTGTCTGGCTTCAATTCCAGACTAAATTTCCTTCTAGATGCAAAATGGTTGCTGCCACTCTAGTTCTAGCCATTGCATTTACGTTCCACCTATCAGGGAGAATAAGGAGGAAAAGAAGGATACACCTTCCACTTCAAAGACACATCTTACTTGCCACTTCTGTTCAACACTGTATTAGAAGTTTTAGCCAGCGGTGCTAAAAACTAAAAAAAGAAGAAGACAGCATCCAGATTGGAAAGGGAGAAGTGAAACTATCTCTGTTCTTAGATGACATGTGTATATATATATATATATATATATATAACCCCAAGGAATCCACAAAGAAACTATTAGAACCCATAAACAAGTTCAGCAAGGTTATGGGATATAAGATCAGTATAAAAAAATAAGTTGTATTTCTGTACACTAGCAATGAACACACTGAAAGTGACATTAAGAAAATAAGTCCATTTATAAACCAAAATAAATAAATAAATAAAAACCCAAACCTGTTGATAATGTTGATTCCAACTCAGAGAGAGACCCTATAGAACAGAGTAGAACTTCCCTAATGGTGTTTCCAAGGCTATAAATCTTTACAGAAGCAAACCGCTATATCTTTTTCTTGTGGAGTAGCTGTTTAATTTCAACCGCTGACTTTTCAGTTAGCAGCCAAGCACTTAACCACTGCACCACCAGAGCTCCTTGATTCCACTTAGAGTACCATCAAAAATAATAAAATACTTTGGAATACATTTAACCCAAGTGTAAGACATGTACAGTGAAAACTACAAAACAATGTTGAAAAAAATAAAAGAGCTAAATAAATGGAAAGATACCCTGTGTTCTTGGATTAGAAGACTTAATATTGTTAAGGTGGCACATCTTTTCAATTGATCTACAGATTGAGTATGATCACTGTCAAGATCCTACCTACCTTGCTTTTTTTAGAGAAATTGACAAGCTTATCCTAAAATTCATATGGAAATATAAGGGACCCAGAATTTCCAAACAATCTTGAAAAAGAACAAAGTTGGAGGACTCACACTTTCCAATTCCAAAACTTATTACAAATCTACAGTAATCAATACAGTGTGGTACTAAGCGTAAGGATAGACATATAGATCAATAGAATTGTATTGAGAAACCAGAAATATATCCTTATATTTGTGGTCAGTGGACTTTCAACAAGTTTACCAGACAAGTCTAGGGGGCAAGAATAGTGTTTTCAATAGTTGATGCTGGTTCAGCTGTATATCCACATACAAAACAATGAAATTGGACTCCTACCTCATACTGTACACAAAATTAACTCAAAATGAATCTCAAAACTAAATATAAGAGCTAAACTGTAATGCATGGGTCTAAATATATGTTAAGCAATGGTTTCTTAGGTATGATACTAGAAGCACAACATACAAAAGAAAAAATAAAATGAGCATCCTCAAAATTAAAAAATTTTGTTCTTCAAAGTACACCAGTAAGAAAGTGAAAAGACAACCCGTGGATTGGGAGAAAATATATGTAAGTCATTTATCTGATAAGCAACTTGTATGCAGAATATGCAGAGAACTCTTACAAGTTGGCAACAAAAAGACAACCCCCCCAAAAAAAAAAATCTAGTTTCAAAATGGACAAAGAATTTGAATAAACATCTCTCCAAAGAAGATATACAAATGGCCAAAGAAGACATGCAGATGGCCAATAAGCACCTGAAAAGATAAACAACATCGCTAGTCATGAAGAAAGTGCAAATCGTTCGCTCTTGATGAGAAGCTTACTATTATCTTGAATTAATAAGCTGTCAGAGAAAGTCTTTAAATACAAAGAGCTCTGAGAAAATAGAGTAGCTTCTCTTTTTATTAATTGCCTAAGCAAAAAGGAAAATACCTTTAATTTCAACTGACAGTAAACTATGCCAATTTGTTGGAGCTAAAGAACAAAAAATGCCCATGTCAGTTCATTATCATCAGTGATTTGCTAATAGCAGTTGTGTGACTGACACTGGTTTGGAAAGAGGACAAGTCACTGAGTTCAAGAATCCCGTAGTCTAATTATGAGGATCTATTGTATATGCATAAAATATTAAGTAACATGGTACGATAGCTTGTAACTACTACAAACTGAGTGAAACAGACAATGAATGCTGTGAATATTCTGAGAGAATCCTGTGCCCCAGAGTGTTTGGGGACAGTAATGGTAATAACATCAAATAGCTCCTGAGTTACGGTGACTGTCTGTGTGCAGAGTAGAACTGTGCTACACGTTTTTCAGTGGTTGATTTCTTGGAAGTAGATTGCCAGGTCTTTCTTCCAAGGTGCCTCTTGGTGGACTTGGACTTCCACTTTTGATTGGCTGCCAAGTGCATTTACCATTTACACCACCCAAAGACTCCTTTAACCAAAAACTAAATTCTTTTCTGTCAACTCGATTCTGAGTTGACCCTATAGGGCAGAGTAGAATTACCCCATAGGGTTTCTAATGCTGTAAATCTTTATGGAGGCAGACTGTCACATCTTTCTCCCACAGAGTGGCTGATGGTTTGAACCACTGACCTTTCAGTTAGTTAGCTGAATATTTAACCACTGTGCCACCAGGGCTTTTTTAAAGACTCCTTTACTATGTGGCAAATCCTTTATAAGCATCTAATATGTATGATGTTACTGTCTTTTCACAACAGGTGTAAGAACTGAATTACCCAGTGTGAGGTGAAGTCTCTCCAGGGCCCCTGCTTTTCATGCTACAGTCACGCTCTGAACCCTGACTACATGTTTGAGCAGCTGAGGCGATTTCAAAACATGAGGGTTCCTGGACTTCACTCCAAAGATTCTGATTTGACTCCTTCATGGCTGCTTTACCATCACCCAGATGGTTGCAATGAATGTGCAGTCAAGGGTCAGAACCACTTCCTTCCTCAAGCTGCAGGTGCCTCTTACACACTAGGGCCCTTGAGGAAGAGAAGGACTTGAGACGAGCAAAGAGGGTCTCATTTTTAAAAGAGAGGGTCACATTTTGGTTAGACTAGGACAGTAGCTAAGCTAAGCAATGCCACTATACTTTTCTTTTTTCCAAACCCCTTTCTCTAAACTACAAGATATTCCTTAAAACCCAAAAAAACACAAAACCCACTGCCGTCGAATAAATTTGACTCATAGAGACTCTCTAGGACAGGACAGAACTGCCACCTAGGGTTTCCAATGCTGTAATCTTTATGGAAGCAGACTGCTACAGTGTTTTCCCACAGAGTGGCTGGTGGGCCAGCAACCATTAACTGCCAAGTACTTAAACTTGTACCACCCAGGGCTCCTTAAGATATGCCTTGTTGTTGTTGCTGTTGTTGTCATGTGCCCTCGAGTCAGACCTGACTCATAGCGACCCCTCCTTGGATTTCCAAGGCAGTATCACTACGGAAGTAGATTGCCCCATCTTCCTTCCAAGGAGTGGCTGGTGGGTTTGAACCGTCAGCCTTCTGGTTAGCAGTCAGGTGCCTTAGGCACTATGCTACCAGAGCTCCTTAGTGTTCACAAAATGTCAGTTCCTAGCAATGTGCTGGATTTTTTGAATTAGATGAATGGAGAAGTGCAGGTGTGTGTATATATATAATTGTAAAATCATTCTATTGGTTAACATTTGACATAATGGAATGCTGTAAGTTTTAAGATAATTATCTGATGTCCCTGTCCAGATTCAGGACACCCATTTTTCTGTGCATTGATGGCATTTGTCCCCAATGGCTTTATCTTTTTCACCCATACTGTGCTTTTCAGGAGAGTCTTAGGATCATGTAGCTTCAAATGCCTTTATTTGATTTATACCAATACCCTTGTCTGTTTTCAGAGCTTGCCTCCTCATCAGTCCTACACTTTCTTACAACACCTCAACTACTTCCCATTAGCTTAAAAGCAATTTCTTCTCTGTTCCTAGAACTCTCTTTTCCACCAAAGAAATTTTGGTTTCCTTCAGTGTCTACTAATTTTGAAATTATTACCTGTGCTTTAGTCATTTCCTCTAACTACATCCTTCCTGATTGCTTTATAATTTTTCCCTCTCAATTAGTTCATTGCCAATTAACTATTTATTCAAGGATTTTCCTCCCCTCCTATTACTTCCTTTTTGGAACACCTAACTACCTTTTTATTGCAGACAGCATTTTAATTTTGTGATTTCATGATTACCCTTTTCATTATAGCAATTTGCTATGACATCATCTCTTTCTTACTGCCCTTCCTTTTCCCTCTCCCCCGAGACATCCTTTCTTTTCCTCACCATGTAATTTCGATGTAATCCTTTGGGACAGAAGGAGTATTATCACAGTGTCATGTCCTAGTCTTCCAGTAAAGATTTGTTGTTTGTTTGGGAGATAGTGAAACGATAAAACCTTGTTCAATGAAAATGTCTAGGGATACTAATTAATAAGTAGTTATATCCCTTAGTTTATAGGATGAAACATAACTAAAAGAATGAATAAGTAAATTTTTAATCTATGCTGCCTTCATGAGGTTATGGTAAATTTGTAAGTAAAAGTAGTTTTTTTCATTTGTGAAGAATAATTAGAACAGGCACTGTAACAAAACCTTTATGGCCATTATAATAAAGAGACTTTGCTAGTGCCAGAAATTATGCATAGGGACATTTTAGTTCAGGTAGGCTAACTGCTTTAACAAAAAGGGGAAAAGTACAACATGTCACTGGCATAGTGTCACAGTAGAAGTGTGTGTTTAGATCATGGGCAGGCGGTTTGTTCTACTATATATTAATTAAGAGGCCCAGACTGCTGGCAGTGTGCTATCTTCAGCTTGTTCCAAGGTCTTCCTGGCAGTCTGTAGACAGCCCTGAGCTAAGGAAAGAGCACAGAGGAGGGCTTGCGGGCACTTTTCATGGTAGAACCAGTCAAGGAAGTGGATAGTATCATTTCTGCTCACACGCCATTGGCTAGACTGAGTGGCATGGCAACATCTAACTGCAAGGGCAGTTAGCAATATAGTCTACCAGGTGCTTGGATAAAAGGGGAATCTTGTTAAAAAAAATTTTTTTAAGAAAAATGCAGTGGTTTGAGTATTGAATTGACGTTTCTTTCTACATGAGGAGGATTGTAAGCCTTAGTAAATGAGTAATTAAAATCAAGTAACATTATTTGTTACCACAGAGTCCCTGAGTGTTGCATACAGTTAACAATAGATTGGCCATTGGAGTCCACCCAGAGGTGGCTCGGAAGAAAGCCCTCATGACCTACTTCCCCAAAAAATCAGCCATATTCTGACATACATGTGTTCACCATGAGGTGGGATCAACTCAGTGGCAACTCTTTTTTTTTTTTTTTTTTTTAATTTATTACCAATGCGGAAGTAAAAGTCCAATGTTATCACTTGACCAGCTTTACTTTATCATTTGTAAAATAAAACAATACCCAAGTGTTGAGTTAGATTTGTAGTAAGTGGCAACACAGAAATCATAGAATCTTAATTTATCCATTGTTGATAGATTCAGCTGTAACATAGAAACAACTTATGTCCATAACAGATAATAAAATAATACCAAGTTCAGTTAATCTGATTCTCATTATATACATGTAACATATGAAATTATTTCAGTGGAGGCTTATCAGTCAATAAATAAATACTTGGGTATCCACAGTAGATAGGGCTCAACTGAGGTGCTGAGAAGAAACTAAGTTTATCAGGCATAAAAGTATATTGTAAAAAGAAAAAACAAATCATCAATATAAGGTTACACGTTTATTATGCAAAGTGGAAAGTTAGGTATTCTAGGCATTGAAAAGATGAAAAAAGCACATCCCTTCTGTAGAGATACGGTCCTATGACATTGTTGACTAAGCCTATTACTCTCAGGTGAAAAGAGAAACCAAGAACTAAGGGACCCAAATACGGAAAATCAAATGCACATTTATTTATTAGCTGCCAAAAGCACCACACAAAGACAGTTGTGTTAAGTCACATGTAATGGGCTTTTTCTTTTCTTGATTTTGTTGCTCTTTGTGAAATGAAAAGCTAAAAAAGAATATGCATATAATTTGTTTTTTTATATTCATCACAAATTTAACAAGAAACTCATCAGCAGTAAACTAACAGTTTTAGTATTAAAAATTTTTAAGTTATACTCACCTGGTTGGCAGTCAAATGCCTTAGACGTTATGCCACCAGAGGCCCTTAATGAGAATGTCAGCTTCATGAATACAGGGACCAAATTTTATCTATATTTTTGCCCACTTTTCCATTGCCTTGTGCATAAACAATATTCAATAAATGTTGGCTTGATAAATGAATGAAGAGTAGTTTACACTATAAATAATTATAAAAAGGTTCAGGTAAGGGATGATTAGTGAGGAGAGGGCCCAGGTGTATGTAAGTGCAGGGTGTATGTAGAAGACAGAAGGTTTCTCCAGGCTGTGTATAGGGTTGGGGGAAATAAGTTTGTAGACCCTTTGGAACCAGATCGTTTGGGTGTGTGTGTGGCAGGGGGAGTTGGGTATTGTGCAAAGGAATTAAGGCCTTGTTCTCAAGGAATCACTGAAGGGTTATGAGCAGAGGAATAAGAAGAACAGTTCTGTTTTGTTTTTAAGTAAGATATGTGTGTGTGTGTGTGTGTGTGTGTATGTAATGTGTTTTTGATGAAGATTGTGTAGAACAACTTTCTACACAAGTTGTTCGGTGACATTGGTTACATTCTTCACAGTGTGTGAAAATTCCTCATTATTTCCATTCTAATTGGTCCACTTGTGGTGCTGTCCATGTGAAAGGTTTATCTAGCAGCAGTATGTACATAAGTTGAAGAGCTAAAACCTGGAGGTTGAAAACTCAGCTAAGAAAGAGGTCAGCTCCATGAGGACAGGTACTTGGTTCGCTCTTATATTGCCACGTCTTGGAACATAGTTGGCCCTCTGTAACTGTTTGTCAGATGAATGTGTGGCACCAGAATGAATGGCAGAGGCCATCCTGTAGAAATGGATAGAAGATAGAAATCAGGCATTGGAGCTCGTGATAGAAGTTAGCAACTGGTAGCATGGATTTGGGAGTTGTCCATACCTAATTGAACCTTGAGAAGTATATAGTTATAAAGGATAGAGAAAGAGCATACAGCCTAAAGATGGAATGTTGATTAACTCCTAAAGTTATTGTAATGTAAAAGGGGAAGTGTGAGAAAAGGTAACAAGAGAGATAAGAAGGGTGAATCCAGAGAATATATTGGCACAGAAGCCAGGGCAGCAGATAGAAGAGTTACCAGTTTGTGTATGTCCAGATTGTAAATACATATTTTGAATTTTGAAATTGATTCTTTGTTAAAACAGATTTGCTTTGAAAGTGTGACAGGTTCTAGTTATACTAGGGCTGAAACTGATTTTACAAGGTATGTGACTGTAAAACAATGTGGAGAAGTATCTTCCCGCCTCCTCTAACTTCACCAGGGGGAAAGAAACATTGATTCCTTGGAGGTGGAGGTCAAAGTGCTGCGGCCTTCCAACCTTTTTGCCAATTCTGACACCAACCCTCCCTCCCACAGCGCTCTTTACATCTCTGCTGGGTTTGGTCATTTGTTGCAGTGGCTACACAGAACTCACACACAGTAATTATGATTATGAGGTTTATTAGGGAAGTAAGAGGTTATAATTCAGCATCAGAAATGCTCAGGGATACAGTTCTTCAATACGGACAGCCACCCCTTGGGCATGTCCATAGGCATTGCCTCTTTGGCCGTTGGCCTCTCAGCTTGGCCTTTGCCCTACTTGGGCAAATGTTAACAAAGCTTTTTTAGCTCTGCAGATAAGCGTATTCCACTCCACCAGCCAGCCTTCTGTGCAAAGGTGCTCAACTTTCTGGATCAGTGGGCCAGCAGCCCGCGGCTCTATGTCCTGCCAGTCTCCTAGTTCCAGTGGCTCTGCTACTCTGCCACTGCCGTCTCTTTGCAGGGATCTCAGGTCCTAGGACACACTCTGCTCCCGTCTCTTCTCTCTAGATGGCAGTGAGAGCCCCCCCCCCCTTTCTGCTTCTGGGATGGCTCACTCTAAGCCTAGTGGAATGGTGAAACTGACCAGTCCCCACATTAGGATTTCATACACCTTAATTGCATGATCTCACCTCCACAAGGGTGCCATGTGCTTTATTTAGATTATTAACAAGCTATCTAGTCCCCTTGATGGACCGCAAGCACCTCACATTTACAAAGTCCCACCCACTTACTCGGTGGGAGTCATAAAGACCATAGCTAGAAGAGCCATAGGAGATCTGCTGGCGTAGTGCCCAAGGCATTTGACTGCCAACCAGAAGGCTGACAGTTCAAACCCACCAGCCACTCCTCGGAAGGTAGATGGGGCAATATACTTCCATAGTGATAGCGCCTTGGAAACCCAAGAAGGGGTCGCTATGAGTCGGATCCACTATGACTCGATGGTAGTGAGTTTGGTTTGTTTTTTGGTTTAGTAGAGCTATATTAAGTAATTCACTAAACTACGGTAACACTTACTGTTGAGGGGATCAAGGGCAAACCAGCCAAGTAAAGTGCATAGCAGAAACGTGCTAGATATGGCACAATTTTAGGATAGCACTAATATATTTTGGAATTTAACATACAGTCCTTTTAAGACTTCTTGTAACTAAACTATTGAGCTAAATATATAAATTTTAGTATGCTGTACATAGTAGTTAATGAACAGGATAATATTATCACAAAGTTACTTACTTTATAAATTGATTAATACAGAACCTCTACTAGTGGCCTACCCTAGGATATTTTAAGTGATTATGCTAAGTTTTATCTCTAGACAATTTTTGTGAAACTCTTATTTTGTCTGAAGCAGGCACGTGATATAGTTATTTGTTTGTTTTAAAAAAGCATAAGCTCAAAAATAGGCATTGATTTCTTACTACATTATGGCTTTGAAAATCATTCTCAATCCTTTTGTGTTTAGTACACCAGCTAGCAGTAAGATTTAACATTAAATTTTCATTTTCATTATCTTGACTACAGTTGCTTTCAGATGCCTCTTTAAAGCTTGCTGTGGAATAATATTAAAATAATTTTTATGGTATAACAATTTAGTTACTGAAAAGTACATTTTTCTTTTTTTCCTGAATGACAGTGAGTGTTACTTCCAAACTTCCTGCATATACCCACAGCTCTGTTTTCTTCCTCCTCTTATCCATCTTTCATAGAATTGCTGGACTAATTTTCCCAAAACAGAGCTTTGGGCATTGTCTCTTATACAGAACCCGTCAGTGGCTCCCACTGCCTCCTTGCGTTGAAGCCCAACTCATCCATCATGAAAAGACAAGCATGTATATTCTCTGACATTTTTGTTTTGATCTTATCTGCTAGAAGTCGCCATCCCACTCTAGATTCCCTGTCCTCTCGTGTGACAGTAGTCATTCCCTACATTATACAAGATTACTTACACACACATCTCACCAAGGAGAATATCATCTTCTTGAATGCAGGGACCTAAACTTATTATATTTTTGCCCGCTTATCCATTGCCATGTGCATAAAAGATACTCAGCAAATGTTGGTTGGATAAATGAGGAAGAATTTAAAATTACAAACACGCAGACTAGACCCTCCACTGACTCATGACAACCTTGTACACAATGGAAAGAATCACCAGTCGTGTGCTTTCCACAATCAGTATGTAAATTGGACCAATATAATCCATAGGGTTATCACTGACTGATTTTTCAGAAATAGATCCTGAGCCTTTTTTCTTCCTAATTTGTCTTGGTTGGGATGCTCCACTGAAACTTTTTCATCATCATAGCACTACGCAAGCTCTCACTGACAGATGGGCGGTGACTACGCATGAGGTGCGTTGGCTAGCAGTCAAACCCAGGTCTTCCTCATGGAAGATGAGTATTCTGCCATTACACCACCAGTGGACGCATTTGGTAGTTATAGTGGAGTGAGTAAAGGCATAAGCTTTGGAATCAGCCTGACCAAAGTTTGAATCCCTACTTTTCTGCTTAGTAAGTCTCTCAGCTTACACAAATAACTTAATATTTCTGATCCTTGATGTTTTTTTAATATGAAAAAGAAAGATATTTCATAAAATTTCTATATTACATGAAATAATATATGCAAAGCATCTAATACAGTGCCTAATTAATACTTTGTAGGTACCCAATGATTGTTTTATTTTTATTGAAACAAAACCAAAAACAAACCACATTCACTGCCATCGAGTCTACTCAAACTCATAATGACCTCCATTGGGTTTCCAAGGTGGTAGACCTTTACGGAAATAGATTGCCTTATCTTCCTTCCACAGAGTGGCTGGTGGATTTGAACCATCAACCTTCTGGTTAGCAGTCAAAAGCCCTAGGCACTGCACCACCAAAGCTCTTTTTTATTGATATATGAGCATGTAAATACAACAAGACATTTGAAAATCTGTTTGCAGATAACCTCAATATATTTTTATGAAATCTCGGGTACATTGTCAACTTGGTATGGAATACTTTTTTTATATTGCTAATTCAAAGGTACTCACTGCCAGTGAGTTCGATCTGACTTATAGTGACCCCTCCTTGAGTTTCCGAGGTGATATCACTATGGCAGTAGATTGCCCAGCCTTCCTTCCGAGGAGTGGTTGGTGGACTTGAACTGCCAGTCTTCTGGTTAGCAGTCAAATGCCTTAGGCAAAGGTTGGGCAATCTACTTCCATAGTGATACTGCCTTGGAAACCCAAGGAGGGGTCACTATGGGTCGGGTGGACTTGACGGCTCATAACAACAACAACAATTCAAAGGTGAACTTTACTTCAGCGTGGGATTAATTATTTACTCCTGTGTTAGTGAAGATTTAACTAATGAAATTTGTGGCAGAGTATGTACTAAGTAAATGTGAATTCTAAGTCTCTCAAAAAATATATGTTTTCTAGGAGAATGCATAGAAGGACTGCGGGAAAACGACTACCTTCTGATTCATTCGTGCCGTCAGTGGACGACCATCACTGCCCATAGCTTGGAGGAGGGGCACTATGTAATTGGGCCAAAGATAGAGATTCCGGTACATTATGCAGGTAAGATTCTTCTCATGGGGCAAAAAGTTAAGAGAGAGGGAGAGGACTGAACATACTTACATTTTCCTCCACAGTGGGAAAATAAGAATTGGCTATAAACTTATAATGACTTAGAAAATGAAGAATCAAATACTTTTGTCTGATTATTTTGTTTACCAGTTGTCATAGATTGAATTGTGTCCCAAAAAAATGTGTGTCATCTTGGCTGGGCCATGATTCTCAATGATTTGGCAGTTCTGTAATGATGTAATTTGGCAGTCATGCATTGATGTAATCATCCCCCATAATGTGACATGATGTGATCAGCCAGTCAGTTGTAAGGGGATTAGAGTGGGATGCAACATCTTACTCAAGTCGTAGTCCTTGGGGTATGCCTGCATCACCTTTTACGTTACAAGAGATAAAAAGAGAGAGAAGTGAGTAGAGAGGGACCTCAGTGCCACCAAGAAAGAAAAGCCAGGAGCAGAGCATATCCTTTGGGTCTGGGGTCCCTGTGCTGAGAACCTCCTAGACCCAGAGGAAGATTGATGCCAAGACACACAGGGATCTCCAAGGAACGTCAGGCCCACAGATATTGAAAGGAGACAAGAACGTTCCTCCAGAGCTGACAGAGAGTGAAAGCCTTTTCCTGGAGCTGGCACTCTGAGTTCTGAGTTCTGACATCTAGCCTCCTAACGAGTGAGAGAATAAATTTCTGTTTGTTAAAACCACCTATTTATGGTATTTCTGTTACAGCATCACTGGATATCTAAGACATAGATAAAAGCTCACATTAAATTTTGTCATAGGTATTTCTAAATAATGAATGTGTTTAAACTCTCATAGGTATTTATGTGGTTGAATTAGTAGATAATTATTATGTTGTTAAATTCTTATTAGATGTTTATAAGATGAAAATCTTATAAACACAGTGAGCTTCTGTAGTCTTGGAATTAAAATCAATACTTGTAGCTAACTCCTAAGCTTCCAAGTGGCCATGTCTGTGAATAACTGATGCACACAACTTGAAAATTGCTTTTGTGAATGACTTTGAGGCAGTGTTTCACAAGAGACTGTATGGACATTGTGGTCTGGTTTTAAAAGTGTTGGATTGGAAGTTCATATTACTTGGACATGTATCTTTTTTCAAGTAGGCCTTTTGAGAAAATGCAGCTGAAATGATCTCACTCCTGGAGCTCATTTCTTTAGTTAAATGAGGACAATACCTGCCTTCTCACCTCACTTTGAATTCCATTCAGTTCAACAAATTCCATTCAATTAAATGTATTGAACATGTTTTATGTGCCAACACTGTTCTAGGAGCTTGGGCTACATCAGTGAGCAAAACAGACAAGGAATGCAGAGCTTATATTCCAGTGGTTTGATTCCAATATGCTGCCAAGGCTAGGAACCCATCATTCTGAAATGGACATCCATAGTTGATTAGATGGATATCCAGAGTGTCAGTAGTTTAGAAGGTATAGAAGATTTCCCCCGATATTAAAACATAAATGTTTTAATGCTTTCATTGGGAAGATAGATATGAAATGTTCAGCAGCTTACCCATTATCTTTGGGGACAATCATAGTATGTTTAACCAGGCATCCTGTTGTACATTATACAAAGAGCTCTGGTGGCTAAGTGCCTAAGGCATTTGGGTGCTAACCAGAGGGTTGGCAGTTCAAACCCACCAGCTACTCCACAGAAGGAAAATGGGGCAATCTCCTTCCATAAAGATTCACTTCCTTGGAAACCCAGTGGGGATCACAATGACTCAGAATCAGCTTGATACATACGTACATATATTAAAGTGAAATTGAGGTTCCAGGACTAACAGAAACGTGGACATTTAGATCATACCACTTTACATAAAACAAGAGAAAATACATTAAAGGAAGAAAACCTCCAAACAGAATCAGGTGATTTTATAGTATCATTTGATGTTTGGCCAAATTGAATGGATGGTCATGAGTGTCAGTCTGTTTTCTAAGCAGGCTTCCTTAATTGCTTCAACAAGAAGTTTAGGTAGAAGTTTTAAGGAAAAAATAAATATAGTTGATCGTTTTGTTTTGGGCTTCAAGTATTAGGATAACACCAAGAAAATTGTCTTACAGATAAAGACCAATTTAGTGATTTACTCATCTTTAAAAAAATCCTATTGGTTAAAAAATAAGAGGGTAATGCATTTTGATCAAAGTATGAATTGAGACTTGTGAGTGCTGATAAGTGCCTTTCAGAAGTTTTGGCAGGATATATTTTGTTTCTTAAAGCATATTTAGTACCAAGAACCAGCCCTTGAAAGAAAGCATAAAGTTGTAGACACCAAAAATATCAGTTATGCCTCTCTAGCTTTTTCATGACCTACTTTTAATTAGTACCCATCTGAAAAAAAACCCATTGTCATAGAGTTTGATTCCTATTCATAGCAACCTTGTAAGACAGAGTAGAACTGCCCCATAGAGTTTCCAAGGCTGAGAATCTTCATGGAAACAGCCTACCACATCATTTTTCCTCGGGCAGCTGGTAGGTTCAAACCTACCTTTTTGTAAGCAGCCTAGTGCTTTAAGCACTGTGCTACCAGGGCTCCTTTAATTCCTGCAGGAAACCTTTAATCATGCATATTTTACTAATAATTAATAATTAATAAACAATATAAAGAAGTTTAACTTACTGGTAAAGCCCATTGGCTTTGTAATCAAACAACCTTGTTTGATTCCTGGTCCTGCTCTTTACTGTCTGTATGACCTTGGGCAAGTTACGAAATATCTCTAAATCTTAATTTCCTCATCTATAAAGTGAGGAGAATTATTATGACATTCTCTTAGGGTAGTAGTGAAGATTAAAAGAAGTAATGCAAGTAAAAACACCTTTCAGAGTGCTTGCCACCTTTATAAGTGCTTCATAAAGATTAACAATGATGATTATGATAATGATAGCAACAAAATATTTCTAAGTATTTAACTCTTCATTTTGCATGACTAATTGCAAGTTGAATTACTTTCCTGCTCATGAAAGTAGGCTGAACTCCTCACAAAATTGTTTTGGCATTTTTTTTTTTTTGTCTTGTTTTCCGACTTTTTTACTTTGAGATTACAATAATATATTATGTTGCCTTATACCATTTATCAAGTGTTACCCATTTTTAACATTTTACCAAATTTGTGTTAACACTTCTCCACCTTCTAGTCTCTTACCCACATGCACTCACACTCACACACACACATTGTTTTTTCTGAACCATTTGGGAGTGGGCAGCATACATTCCCCTAACACTTTACCATGTATTTCTGAAGAACACAGATATGTAAGCACAGTATGCTCAGCAAATTCAAGACACTGAACAGTATACATTACTCTCATCTAATCTACAGTCCGTATTCCAGTTTTGTCACTTGTCCCAATAATGCCCTGTCTTGCTTTTTTTTTCCTCTCTCCAGAACAGCATCTGCTTATTGTATTATTACATTGTCATATCTCTTTATTATTCTTTACTTTGGAAGCCTTTCTTGTGTTTCATGATCTATATATTTTTGAAGAATACAGCAAGTTTTATAGAATGGCTTTCAATTTGAGTTTCTCCATCTCAGTGATGAGATTGGGATTGCTACATGTCTTAGGCTGGATTTTTTAGAGAAGCAAAACCAGTGAAGCATGTATGTGTGTGTGTATATATATATATATAAAATAAATACAGAAAGGGAGGTTTATTTTAAGGAAATGGTTCATGTAGTTGTGGAGACTGGCCAGTCCCAAATCTATAAGTCAGGCACATCAGGCTGGAGATTTTACTGACTCTCGTGTTTGCAAGGACTGATGAACCCAAAATCGGCAGGTCAGGTGGAAGGCTGTGGCTTGTTTCCCAAGAACCAGAGGGGTAGAGGATGATGGATCAGATGCAGGATCTAGAGTGAGTGACTGACCTTCGTCAGAGCATCATGTATATTGGATGCAGGCCCCACCCCCAGGAAACGACTCTTACATCTCATCACCAAATGATGGATAATTACATAATACATGCAGTCCCCAGGTTATTAACAGGACCTATTCCTGAGTGAGTCTTTAAGTTGAACGTGTAGGTAAACTCAAAAGAGACTTTTATTTGCCTTACTTTAACACCAGAAAAGACTGAAAACCTTTTCAGTGATTTAAAAGCTGCACATGCAGCAAGTGCACTTGATTGCGACGAAGAATTTGTTAGAAGTAGAAGTTGGTTCAGTCGCTTAAAACTGAGGGCCAATTCACATAAGATTAAAGGACAAATCGGGGTTGTCCGTGAGTTGGATGGAGGTTTGTAACCTGGAGCCTTACTGAGCTAAGAATCCTGGCCTAGCCAGGCTGACATGTACGTAAAGGATGATGTATCTTTCTCAGGGAATCACACCTGGAGACGTGGATTTCCGTTTGCCTTTTATTGGTGATGTAATTTTGATCACTCAAAGTGTTGTCTGACTTCTCTGCTGTATAATTACCATTTTAAAATTTTATTTTATTTTTGATGAAAATACACATAGCAAATCCCACTCCTGCAGTTTCTAGATGCAATGATCAGTGACATCGGTACATTCTTCACATTATGTCAACATCCCTGTTATTTCTGTTTTAGTTATTTCACTTCCATTTCCTTAATCTCCCCACCCCCAACCTTCTCATCTATTATAGATACCATCAATGGTCATGAGTGTCAGTCTGTTGTGTCTGTATTAATAATAATAGGTATGTAAGTATACAAATGTTAAATACATAATGACCCTTTGATCATAATGTAATTGTATATATACATATAATTTCCCTTTGTTTTTGTGATTAATAGGAAATTTAAGAGAAGATACTTTGAGACTCTGTAAATACCCTGTTTCTTCTCTGATACTCCCTACCCAAACCCCACCCCAACTGAGAAGCCACTGATTTCCATCTGATTTAGTTTTTACTAGGAAGGTAGAAAAACAGTATTTTGCTCACCTAACTCTGTTTCTTTTCTTTCATATATTAGTTGTCATTCTACTTATAAGGAAGAACTTTTCCTTCTCTCTGATTATTTACATATTATTAGTATGGAGTTATAGTTTCCAATTTTATCTAATGGGTTTAATATGTTATTATCCTTATTGATTTTGATGCTCCAGTTGCCCTAAATTTGAACATTTGGATACATGGTGGCATGTGTATCTCTTTGGCATGCTCCCTTGTTTTTTTATGAACATGTCCTTGTTTTCTGGCACAGGTGGCAACCATTCTTTTCAGTCAGTGTACTGTTTGCAGTAGGGGTAGCTCTAAGCAGAGTGCCTCACTTTGTCTTCTCAATTGTGTCCCTTGTAATTGTGCAATGTACAGCCTGGGGTCTACTAGGTCATATTCTGGAAAATAGTAAAAAAAAGAGCATTTTTAAGAAATTGCAATTCAGAGTATTTTCCCTTATTCTGTATCAGAGATTTTCATGCAATTCCCCATGTGAAAAGAAATCATTTCATAAAACTCTTTTTAAAAAAAAAAAAAAGCCAAACTCACTGCCGTCAAGACGGATCCGACTCATAGCGACCCTTCCTTGGGTTTCTGAGGCAGTCTCATTACAGAAGTAAATTGCCCAACCTTCCTTCTGAGGAGCAGCTAGTGGATTTGGACCACCAGCCTTTTGGTTAATGGTCAAATGCCTTAGGTACTATGCCACCAGAGAAAAGATAAAGTTCTTGCCAGAACTGCACCCTGAAATGGAGGTAATAAGAGACTCCTTATTTTGAATTCTGAAATTATTAAGTGTATTCTGAGAAAACAATGAAATTATATTAAAACCCTCATTCTTGGTTTCAAGTTTTAAAGTAATTTTCTCAATATAACAAATAATTCTAAGAGAAAAAAATATGTTCTGTCAACATCAAATATTTTGTTAACGGCAGAAAAAACACTTGAAAAACATAAGTATGTTTGGAAAAGTAATTGCTTCTTTCCCACAAGTTTTCTTCAAAATGTATCACAAACAAAATTTATCTAAATTCCCTAATTTCTCATTACTACTGAAAGGGTGGAGACTTCCTAAGAGCATAAAATACTGAATTTAAAATGTCTTTGCCTTCTGCCTACTCAGAACATACAAATTACTGTCTGGTACTTCATCTGATATCACTAACTCACCTGAAACCCTAGTTATTAAATAAATATTTATTTTTAAAGATTAAAAAAAAATACAGCTTAATCATAGCCAAAAGTTTGCATGCAGGTGAATGATTTTTCTGTTCCAATTCATGAATCTATTCATCAAATTCCTTTTGTCCCTGCAGTTCAGCGTGTTGCTTAACCATGCCCAGTTTGGTTACCCCTGAAGCATGAGCTCTTCATTTGTGCTAGCCTCTTCCAGGCCTTTAACCAAATTTTATATTCATAATTTGATTTTTCTTTCTCTAAAAATCATAATAAACTTCAAGCCTGACTTCTAAAGACAAACTTGGATCTGCTGTTGCCTGCAGAATATTATTTAACCTCATATAGCCCAAGTTTCTAATCCATAAAATGGAAATTTGCTTCAGAAAATGTTGCAAAGATTCTGTGAGATCTCACTTATATAAAGGACTGGGCACCATGCTGGCACAGGATGGTTACCAAATAAATATTATCTCCTCATTCTCACCTCCCTCATCAAAACCAATCAACCAACACAGAAAACCCTCCATACAAAGTGTTGAGAAACCTAATAGTTAAGAATGTGATGGCTCTGTATGTTCATGAGCCACTACTGCAATGGAATTCTGAGTGGGTTTATGAAAATGTAAATCATTCAGTGGCATGCTTGCTGTCATTATGGATGAGCAGATTGTTGCAATGTAAGTATCTGAGATAAACTCCAGCCACGTTTGGCACCTATTTTTACATTCTCGTCGTCCTGCAAATCCGGTGAATCTATAACAAGCTAAAATGATTTCAGTACTTTCCCTCCAAGCTGCAATATGTACAGAAATAAGTGACACTTGAGCACAATGTTGGTGAGAATTGCTTATGCAGCCTACATGGCCTTTATTCAGCAAGCACCTGGATTTATATCTGCAGTGCCTGTTTTTAAAAATGTGGGATGTACAACATCTGTCTCTCAGGAAAAATTATAGTAATGTGGTATCTAACATAACCTTGAATTGTAATTACTGAACAAAAGGAAGTGTCGAAACAAGCTAATTTTGTTCTCCTGGGTTGCGAGTTTAATTATCATGAATCATCCATTTACCAAAGTAACTAGTAGCATTGAACAGCACTTTGAATACTTTCTTTATTACATGGAATAAAGTTTATGTGATAAAATAGAAAGTAATCAAACATTCTTTTAAAAAGTCCTAAGAAATAACGTATTATGCTAGGGAACATTATCTCAGCCAGTTTTTCCACTAATAAATGATATCTAAGAAATGATATCTAATTGCATTTTTTATAGTGGAGTTTTCGGGTCGTAGTTACTTACTTTTACAGCAAACGTACAAAGTGGGATCTGTTATTATCTGTGTTTTGCAGAGGTGGGAACTGAGGTTCAAGATCTGAAGTTATCTTTTAATATTGCACAGCTAATAAGTGTGATTTGAACTCAGAATATGGCTTCAGAGACTGGCCCCCTACCACCACTATTCCCTGGAAAGTACTAGACACATGGAAGGCATTCTGAACATCCTAGGCAAAGGAGATTGTTAGAATTAGCCAATAAGCTGAATTAAAAAATCAGAAAACCCACTGCCATAGAGCCAGTTCCAATCCCAGCTGCCTGCTTATATTCTAACCCTGTGAGATAAAGTAGACATATCAGTCTTGACCTCTGCAGGCTTTCAAGTCACCTGCTTTGAGGTTACATTCCTATCTCTTAGTACCAAAAAGATGATGGTGACAGTGAAGATGACCACCCAGGAGCACACCTCTGGCAGCAGAGAAGGCCAGGAGTGGGGACCCTCGTGGTGGAAGGTCATCACTATCAAAGGCTGGAGGCCTGGGAAAAGGGTCTTTCCAGTGGTGCTTAAGAGGAAATTGATGATCTTCACAAGAGCAGTCTCAATGAATAAAGGGAGGAAAATTAGATTGCAAAGAGCACTGAAAAGGAGTGGGAGGTGAGACAAAGCAAGCATCAACTGCTTTTGTAAGACATTTTGTATTAAAGGGAAGCACACGAGAGAAGAGAGGAGTGAAAGATTTTTTTAATACTGCATATTTTAAAAATAATGGAGGGGATGGAAAAGTGCTACATAGGTAAGAGAAAAGTATTGATCTGGGTGAAGGGAAAGGCAGTATACTAAAAGCGAGTGACCAACATGATAACATGAAGGAAAAGGAATACAAAGAGTGGTGCACAAGAGGTACAGACAACAAGGATAAACACTTGTACAAACACAGTATTACGTTATCAGTAATAACAAACATTAATATATGGGTCCATACATAGGTAGACAGGCTAAATGATCAGGTAGTCTAGGCAAGAAGGAATATACCCGTGACCATATAGAAGTTATGGCAGATGATATTTCTACATATGTATTTATTTGTATGTGCTGTAAGAATGTCCATATATATAATAGAGCTAACAGGGCTAAGATATGATAACCTCTTAGCCACAGCCAAACACCCTGAGGGAGCGGATCACTGGGCCCACAGCCTGGGAACCATGGTCATGGAGGACATCAAGCTCATTTGGCATAGCATAGTATACAAAAACATTGTTTTACATCCTACTTAAGTGAGTAGCAACTGGGGTCTTACAAGCTTGCAAGTGGCCATCTAAAATGCAACAATTGTTCTCTCCTTGTCCAGAGCAAAGAAGAATAAAGAAAACCAAAGACACATGGAAACAATTAGTCCAAGGGACTAGTAGACCATGTGAACCTCAGCCTACATGAACCTAAGACCAGAACTAGATGATGCCTGGCTACCACTGTCTGCCATTCAGAAAGGGATCAGTGTAGGAGATCCTGGATAGAGTAGGAGAAAAATGTGGAAGAAAACTCAAAATCATAAAAAGGACCAGGCTTACTGGTTTGATAGAGACTGTTGAAACCCCGGAGACTATGGCCCCTAGTCACCCTTTGGGCCTGGAATTGAACTCACTCTGGTGGCTTCCACCCAAACAGTAGACAGGTGTATAAGGTGAACATTTATATCAGGTAGGTACATTCCTTAGAACAATCAACCATGAGACATCAGAAGAGCAGTATTTGCACAAGGAGATAGCTTAGAGGGCATGAATGCATGGAAAAGAAAGACACAGGGAAAGGAATATTTTTCCAAAATAATCATACAATTAAAAAACAATAATAATGGAGTTGGTAGACATTTTATGCTCTTTCCCTCTCCACTTCTTAATTATTGAATTATTATAGTGCTATTTTTCGTTCAGGGGTTGTGGGTTATAGTTAAACTCTTTAGCATTGTCTTCCCCCACAACCACACTTGACTAGCTTTGCCTTAGTGGTCCGTGGGTGGCACAAATGGTAAAGCACTCAATTAGCTGAAACATTGGCAAGTTGACCCTCCCTCCAGAGGTACCTCAGAAGTAAGACCTGGTGATCTGCTTCCAGAAAGTCACAGCCTTGAAAGCCCCATGGAGCAGTTCTGCCCTGAACACAAATTCCATGAGTTGGAATCAACTTGAAAGAAACTGACAACAACATAACTTAGTTTTGGGGTCAGATGTGTCCTTTTGAGGCAGTATCACTATGGAAGTAGATTGCCCAACCTTCCTTCCAAGGAGTGGCTGATGGGTTTGAACTGCCAGCCTTCTGGTTAGCAGTCAGTCAAATGCCTTAGGCACTATACCACCAGAGCTCCTATGTTAAAACAAGGATGATAAAATCATGTAAGTATCTATCTTTGGTAGAAGAATGAATTGAGGACTGTCACCAGTATTTGGTATAGCTTTCTAGTCTCAGTTTTAATTATTTAAGAATAATAACCCAAGAAAATTTGAATATGAATGATATTTATGATGAGATGATACTGGTGGATTGTTTTGATCCTATCAAGTATGATAATAGTGTAATGATTATGAAGGAAAATATTTTTTAGATGCATACTGAATTCTTTAGAAGTGAAATGTGGTTATAATTTATTATAAAATAGTTTAGAAAAACAAGCAGATAAAAATAGATGAAATGTGGCAATATGTTAAAGTTATTAATGCTAAGGGAAAGGCATGAGTGTTCATGTGTTTGAAAATTTTTATAATAAAGGAAAAAAAATGACCCTGTGATGGAGCAACCAGCTATGAAGTTAATTGTACTGTACAATTCTGAAGTGGTATTCTTACCAGAACCACTCTGCCTCCATTCTGGAATGTTACTTATGTTCTCAAGGAGTGTAAGTTCTGTCGGGGTAAGAGTTCACCTTTCACTGGGTTGCTTTGGTCTACTATTAAGTGTTACAGAAACAAACCAATGAAAAGTGAACTAAAGAAATGATTCGATTTTTACAACGTGGTGGAACCATCCCAATTAGTGGCTTCCTTTTAGAGACTTGATTGTTCACAGCTGTGACAAATTTCTCTGGGCTGACCTGGCATAAAATGGTAGAGATGTGTGTATAAGACTTGAGGAGGAAGGAACCTTCCCCCCGCTTCCCAAAACGAGTTTTATGGAAAATATGGGAAGGGGAAATATGAGCAAACACAGTGGAAAGTTATTTGGTGCCATGCAATGTGGCTTCTCTGGATTGTTCTGAAAAAGCTAGTAAAATATGTTTTCTAAAACTTTTAAAATTTGTCACTTGCTGTTCAAGGTTTCCAAGGCTGTAAATCTTCACAGAAGCAGAGGGCCTCATGGTTCTCCCACTGAGTGGCTGTTGGGTTTGAACCATTGACTTTTTGGTTAGCAGCCACATACTTTAACCACTGCACCATCAGAACTCCTTTTTCACTCTTAGAATCTTTGCAAATTGTACACTGGGTCTACAATCAGAAACTTTAGAATCAAAACAAAACGTAACACAACCTGACACAAAACAGGAATGACATTTGGGATTCAAAACTGCTAGGCTGCTGTTTTCTAAATCTTTTCTACTAAGATGTAGGTACTCAGTGTAAAGTTCGTACTTGAAAGGGCTAAGTCCCGTGCAAGTGTAATTTAACCTATGAGATACTATGATTAACATGAGGTGGAAAGTTTGAACAAGCTGGCTGAGACCACATTGTTAATGGAGTGTTTATAGCGTGGGTGGGAATGTGTTTGTCTCACTTCATAATTTGATTTCCATATTGGATTTATACCTCTAAGAAGGAGTGTGCTTTAAAAGGTTCTCTTTCAGCTTTTAGGAATTGATTTGGGCTTTTTATCTCTTTGCGGAAAATAGACTTAATAATGAGTTCCAAAACTAATTTCAGTGCTAGTAAAACTTCCTGAAGTCACTCCACTCCATTTCTCAGGGTTGGAATCACTTGCCTCTATGCCTCATTATCCAGCAAAATTGTGTGCTGGCTTTCTGTTAAACTGCTTACTGATCTGGGTAGTTGCCTGATGTCCTCGTACACAGAAAAATGACAAACCATGCGTGACGTGAACTTTTATGACATTTGGGACAAGAGGAGAGATGATTCAGACACTTCCGAGCTGAGTTTTAGTAAAGTATACATTACGCAGTAGCTCCAACTTGTTAGAACTAGTTTACAGAAAATCATGGGATTTGTTCCTATAGCAAATCAAGCTGATAATTGAGTGTGAGACTAGCAAAATAACACAGAGCTTTTCTTTTCCAGACAATTGATAATTATTGTAGGTCAATTCAATACAGTAGGCACATACATATTAGAGATATTCCAATTCCCCTTTCATGTCTTTTATGTCCCATAAATGTGATACTCAGTGACGGTTGTTTTTCCTTACCATGCTTCATACGATTTCATCATCCTGGTTTACTTACTGCCGTTAATGAAATCAGTCTCTTGTGTGGGAATCAAAGTCCTCTGTCTTCCTGGGGTTCTTTCCTCCTTGTCCCCTGTCCTAGGTTGAATAGTGCTCACCCTGTCCCCATTGCCCCAGATCCAAGCCCACCTGGAACTTTAGAATTTGACCTATTTGGAAGTAGAGTCTTTGCAGATATAATCAATTTAAAATGAATCATACCAGATTAGGATGGGCCCTAATTCAATGACTGGACACAAAGACATGAAAATGCTCTGTGGAGACGGAGAGCTCCAGGAGCACAGGAGGAACGCCATGTGACCGGGAGGCATAGATTGGAGTGATGCAGTCACTAAACAAGGAACGCCAAGGACTGCTGGGTAGGAAGCGGCAAGAAAGCGTCTCTCGTGGAGCCTTCAGAGGGAGGCTGGCCTGGCTAGTACTTTGATCTTCTGGAACTGTGCAAGAAAAACATTTCTGTTTTAAGCCACCCAGTTTGTAGTGCTTTGTAATGGCAGCCCTAGGAAACTAACAAAAACCCCCAGAGTAATTGTTTCTACCTCAGCCCCTATCAAAGCTGTACCTTCTTTCCAGTCTACCCTCACTCTGTCTCCTGTGATCTAAAGTCCCAGCTGCAGAACTGGCCTCCCCTCCTCCTCCTTCAATCAGTCTCCTGTTGCTGTTGCTTATTTTTTCAAGTACAGTTATTATTTTACCAGTGGCCAGAATTCTTGAGAAGTGTTCCCCACGTGAGTGCAAACTTTGTCTAATGCTTGGGCCCTTCTGAAGCCGGGTGTCCATTTGGGCCCCAGTACTAAGGGGTACTGCTCTCCCACACATAGCCCCAGGCTGTTTGTCCCTCCCATAGGCCCCATCCTGCCCGCCTTACTTCATGCTCTCTGTCTGTGTTTGGAATGCTCACGTATTATATGAACAACAACAGCCAGTTATCATTGAGTCAACTCTGACTCAGGATGACCCTGTATGTCTCAGAGTAGAACTATGCTCCATAGGGTTTTCAGTAGCTGACTTTTCAGAGTTGATTGCCAGGTCTTTCTTCACAGTCACCTCTGGGTAGAACTAGAATCTCCAGCCTATCAGTTAGCAGCCAAGCACATCTTTACCACCCAGGACGCCACACATCATCTAAAAAAAAAAAACCACAGCCATCGAGTCAATGCTAACTCATAGGGACCCTATAGGGAGGGCAGAGTAGAACTGCCCCATAGGGTTTCCAAGGGTGTAAATCTTTAAGGAAGCAGACTGCCACATCTTTCTTCTGTGGAGTGGCTGGGCAATATGAACCCTTGACCTTTCTTTTAGCCTCCAACCGCTTATCCACTGGACCACCAAGTCTCCTCCACACATCTTTGTGACACCCTACTTCAGGCACCGCCTTCCTCAAGAAGCTTTACCAAGTCTTTCTTTGTATTTGGATGCAATCCTTCCTCTTCCTTCCTTTTCTGAAATCCCTGTAACAGTTTGTGCCCCAGGGTATTACTGTATTGCTCTTAATCTTCCCACTATTAAAGTCCTCTTCAGGGCAATCCTATCTCCCACAGCACCTAGCACAGACTGGAATCATTTAGGGACTCAATAGATACTTTCTGTCTGAATTTAAATGGATTCATCTTTAAAAGAACTGTAATTCAAGTAGCAAGGATTTTTTGAGTGGGTTTACAAATACCCCTGAAAACTCCCTGGAGAACAAGTCTGGTCTTATAATCTCTTACAGCAGGGAGACACAACTGTAGTCGCCTACCTTAAGGATATGAGTGCCAACTGAGTGCTCTAACAGAGGTACAAACAAAATGGCATTGGGACTGTTGAATAGGAAGGAAGGTATTCTTCATGGGAGTAGGAGGTGAGATGTAAACTGCACGTTCCCATGAACAGGGAAAGAAAGAGCATTCCAGACCAACTATCAGATTAAGTCAGTTTGGGTTGTGGGCAACAATGAAGATAAACTGTTTGTGGGATAGAGAGGAAGAAATATTTAAGAGATAAGGCTGGAAACCAAATTCCAGGATGAATAATGGGAACCTCTATGCTTGAGGAGTCCCACACACAGTCTGCATTTTAAGATCAATGTAGTGGGGCTTGATGGAGAGAGTGAGAAATGGGTAGGAGAAACGAGAGGTAGGAAAACCAGTTTGGAAACTGTTGACATAAACCTTATGGGAGACAATGAAGATATGAAGTAGGCCCAGGAGATGCTGATGAGGATAGAGTGAAAGAAAATGCTGGGTTTTTTGGTTTGTTTGTTTGTTTTTTAGCATTTGTTATTTCTTATCTCGTTTTGAAGGAAAACATGTTTTTGTCTAAATCTTCCAGGCTCATGCTTATTTTTTTTTTTTAATGGCTTTAATTTATTTCTGACATTTTCTTTTTTGCTAGGGCACATTTTTCCCTTTAAATACATTTTGTCAACAAAATGGGATCTTCCAAATTGCCCCTAAAACTAATCTGAGAAAGTAAAGGTTTAGATCTCTTTTAAATACCCTTTATGATCTGTTGGGGCATGTCAGTCCTTCTAGTAAAAGTTTCCATGATCTCAAATACTGGACTTCTAGTCTGGCAAGAATGTTTTTATTCTTGTAATTCTCCCTGCCAGGTCCTTCAGGGAAAGGAGTTTCACAGATGAGTGTGTTTGAAGTAATTGATCAGGTGATAGAAAAAATAAAAAAAAGGTGTATATAGATCTCAGGCTCTAAAAGGTTGATACCATAAACATTTGATGGTTTTCACCTGTAACTGGACAATTCCTGATTGCCTTTATCCAGTAGGAGCTCTTTGTTCTTGGTGTTGAAATCTGGGAATGTTTAATGAATTCAACAAAATATAATTCTGTCTATATATTTTCAATACTGTAAGTAAATTCATATCCTATAAAGAAGGATATGTATAATGTGGGTTGATTTCTTATAATCAAAACATCTATTTTGTATGTTTTACACAATTCTTGCTCCATTATTTGCTCTGTTATTTCCTTAAGAAAAAAATTTTTTTTTCTTTAAATGTAGACTGTGCTTCTCATTTGGGGTGATTTAGCCCCTTCACATCCCCTGAGACATTTGATGATGCCTGTGGGAAGTTTGCAGTGTCACAACTGGGGGCTGGGGGATGATGCTACTGTGATCTAGTGGGCAGAGGACAGGGGTGCTGCTAAACATCCTACAGGCCCTCCACAAAAAAAATTACCAAATGCCAAGAGTGGTGTTGTTAGGTGCCATTGAGTTGGCTCTGACTCTTAGTTACACTGTGTATAACAACAAAACACTGCCTAGTCATGGGCCATACTCACATATGAAGATATGAAGTATCTTTCTACACTTGAGCCCATTGTTGTAGCCACTGTGTCAGTCCATCTTGTTGAGAGTCTTCCCCTTTTTCGCTGACCCTCCGCTTTACCAAGCAGGATATCCTTCTGGAATGGCCCCATATGACATGACCAAAATAGGTAAGACAAAGCCTGGCCATTCTCACTTCCAAGGAGCATTCCAACTTCCCTTCTTCTAGGACAGATTCGTTCGTTCTTCTGGCAGTCCATGGTATTTTCAGTATTCTTAGCTAACACCACAATTCAGAAGCATTACCTTTTCTTTGGTCCTCTTTATTCATTGTAGCATGTCCTATTCTGAACCTAGCTTGGATTTCTGGAAGTTCCCTGTCAATATACTGCTGCAACCGCTTTTTAATTATCTTCAGCAAGATTTTACTTGGCATGTGATATTAATGCTATTGTTCAATAATTTCAACATTCTGTTGGATCACCTTTCTTTGAAATGGATACAAATATGGATCTCTTCCAGTCAGTTGGCCAGGTGGCTGTCTTTTAAATTACTTTGTATAGATGAGTAAGTGTCTCCAGTACAGCATCCAATTGTTGAAACATCTCAGTGGGGAATCTGTCAATTCCTGGAGCCTTGTTTTTTGCCAGTTCCTTCGGTGCATCTTTGACTTCTTCCTTCAGTACTATTGGTTATTGATCATATGCTACCTCCTGAAATAGTTGAACATCGACCAATTATTTTTTATAGAGTGACTCTGTGTATTCCTTCCATCTTTTTTTGATGCTTCCTGCATCATTCATTATTTTGCCCATAGAATCCTTCAGTATTGCATTTTGAGGCTCAAATTTTTTTCTTCACTTCTTTCAGCTTTAGAAATGCTGAATATGTTCTTCCCTTATGGTTTTCTAACTCCAGGTCTTTTCACATTTCATGATAATACATGAAATCTTTTTTTTTTTTTTTAAATCGTCTGCTCAGCTCTTTTATTTCATCATTTCTCCTATTTGCTTTAGCTGCTCTCCATTCAAGAGCAGGTTTCAGAGGTTCTTCTGATAACCATTTTGGTCTTTTCTTCCTTTGCTGTCTTTTTAATGACCTTTTACTTTCTTTATGCATGATGTCCTTGACGTCATCCCACAGCTCATGTGGTCTTTGGTCTTTTGAACATATCAAATCTGTTCTTCAGATAGCCTCTGAATTCAGGTGGAATGTAATCGAGGTTTTATTTTGTCTTTCATAGACTTGTGTTAATTGTCTTCAGCTTCAGCTTGAACTTGTGTATGAACAATTGATGGTCTGTTCCGCAGTCAGCTCCTGGCCTTGTTTTGGCTGAAGATACTGAGTTTCTCCTTCACCTCTATACACAGCTGTAGTCCATCTGATTTGTGTGTATTCCATCTGGTGAGGTCCACGTGTATAGTTCCCATTTAAGTTCTCAACAAAAGTATTTGCAATGACTCAGCCATTGGTCTTGCAAAATTCTGTCATGAAATCTCCAATGTCATTTCTATCACCAAGGCCATATTTTCAACTACCAGTGATTCCCCTTTGTTTCTAACTTTTGCATTCCAATCATCAGTAATAGTCAATACGTCTTGATTGCATGTGTGGCCAATTTCAGACTGTAGAAGATGGCAAAAATCTTCAGTTTCTTCATCTTTGGCTTTAGTGGTTGGTGTGTAAATTCAAATAATAGTAATTTGAACTGGTCTTTCTTGTAGATGTATGGATATTATCCTATCACTGGCAGCATTATACTTCAGGATAGATTTTGAAACATTCTTTTTGATGATGAATGTGATAATTGTCAAATTTAATTTGTCATACCCAGCATAGTAGACCATATGATTATTTGATTCACAGTGGCCAAAAACAGTTCATATCTACTTACTGATGCCTAGGATATCAATTTTAGGTATTCCATGTCATTATTAGGAGCTCTGGTGGCTTAGTGCCTAAGGCACTTAACTGCTAACCAGAAGGCTGGCAGTTCAAACCCACCAGCCACTCCTCAGAAGGAAGGTTGGGCAATCTACTTCCGTAGTGATACTGCCTCAGAAACCCAAGGAAGCGTTGCTATGAGTTCCTATGTTCCTTGATTCATACTTAATACATTCCACATTCCAATTATTAATGGATGTTTACAGCTGTTCCTTCTCATTTTGAGTCATGCCCATAAGCAAATGAAGATCTGAAAGTTTACTCCATCCACATCATTAAGTTTGACTCTACTTTAAGGAGAGAACTCTTCTCCATTCATATTTTCAGAACTTTATGGGTAGCAGTGGAAAATTGTCTTATGGACAGCTAAATTGTGTGTAGGGTGGGCAAAATATCTAACATGACAACACTATATCCACATGAAACCTAATTCAGAGAAAAGATCACTCCATTTGGCAGCTTTTGAATGAATTTTGTCTCTCTGGTGGTCCTTGATGCACCAGTTCCTTTATCAATTGGGTTTGAGTGGCATTGCATTCACTTTAAGATGTCAGAATGAGTAAATTAACAAAACCAACCAAACCAAACATACTGCCACTGAGTTAATCCTGACTCATAGTGACACTATAGGATAGAGTAGAATTGGCCCATAGAGTTCCCCAAGGTATAAATCTTTATGGAAAGAGGCTGACATATCTTTCTCTGATGGAGCAGCTGGTGGGTCTGAACCATTGCTTTTGGATAGGAGCCAAACACTTTAATCACCAGGGTTCCTGTAAGTTACACAAGTTCCCCAAATCAGTCAATCCTGTGGGGTGGGGGTGGGGGGTGGGGGAGGAAGCCTTGTACCTTCTTACTAGTATTTAGAGTTGCCTTTTGGAAATGCATACTTGTGATAGTTGGAGCTGTGTGTCAACTTGGCTGGATCACAATTTTGTGTAGTTTAAGCATTGTTCCCATGATGGGATCAGGTGTATATGTTTTGAGCAGCCAATCCGTTGAAAGAGTTTCCCAAGGGGTGTGGCCTGCTTCCAGTATATTTATGGACATCCTGGGAAAAGAGACATTCTTCTGTGGATCGGGATTCTGTTGTGCTGACTACAACACTCCGTGAGCAAACAATCCACCATTCAGCCTGGAGATCTTGGATTCATCATTCATTGGCATCAACAGCCTGCCTATTTTGAGCTCGTCAGACCCTGCAGCTGTGTGAGTCAGGAAAAGCCTCCAGCTTGACGTTTGATCCAACAACTTGGGACTTGCCAGCTTCCATAAGTGTGTGAGCCATTTTCCTAAGATATATTTCTTTTTCTTTCTCTCTCTCTATAAACTTTACTGCTTTTGCTTTTCCAGAGAACCCAGTCTTAACACAATACAAAAAACCCAGTCTAACACAATACAATACATTACAAAAAAAAATACATTACAAAAAATTACAAAAAAAAAATACAATAAAAAAAAAGTTTAACACAATACAAAAAAAAAAAAAAAACACAATACACAAAAAAATAATACAATACAAAAAAAACAAATTGTAGCAGAGTGCAGTGAGTTTCAAACTGGGAGTCAGGAGTCATAGATTATAGTCTTAGCCTTTGCGATTTACATTAACTACCCTACAGTCTCAAAAAAGTGCTTTTATCCTTTCCAAACTTCAATTTCCAAACTTTTAAGATAGTAATAATAATATGCAGGTTGTAATGTGCTTATGAATATTAAATATGTTGGATAGAGAAGCTTTATAAACTGTAAAGAACTGTATGGCTTATTTTACCATTTAGAGTTGTTCTGAAGCACATATTTATACAAAACAATTTTTTATTTTTAGAATCATTAGGCATTTTCCTTTTGCCTCTCATCCTCTACTTTCCTATCTTATCATCTTGATACACATTATACAGGTACTGCTTGAAGCTCATGCACATGATTTTTGTTGGAGCTATGTTATTTTGCTTGAATCTAAGAAAGTCTAGCATGAGGTGAGTAATTAATTGATAACTGTTAGTTTAGCTTAAGCTAGAGGTAGAGTATTATCACATGAGCACATGCAGCAAGGCAAATATCCCTTATAGGGGCCTGAAGGACTAAGTTATTGATCCCCAGATCATATAACCTTGTTTCTAGAAAACCAACTTGCAAATTAAAAGCACTTTAATAATTGTACAGAGCAAGAAGTGGAGTAGTACATGGTGGTGGAACACAATGTAAAATCTTGGCCAACTGCCCAGAAAAGAAATTTATGACCATGGGACCTCACTTTGCCTTCAGTATAGTGTCACCTTTCTAAAGTCTGCTTGAACATTCCTGTGTCTTTGAAAACCATGCATGAAATACCTAATAGGAAATGTGTGATGCGAATGCTGAGTTCATATTCTTTTGTGGAAGCTGAAACACTTAACATCTTACAGTTTAACCCAGTCACATCACTGTTGTTTACTAAAACCAATGAAATCACACACCAAGTTTTAAGCATTCAAAGCTACCAATCAGTCTGGCAGAATGAAATCTCTAAGTATATTGTCCATGTCAGTAATAAACATTATGGTCACATAGTTTATTTAGGGTAGATACCAGTGTACTCATTTTGCCAGAAATTCTTACTTGTAACTGTTTAAGTCCTTGAAGACAGATTTACAAAAGTAACTTTAAGTGACTTCCCATAAATGGACAACTTTGACAGGAACTCTAGGCTACTTTAACACAAATGATAGAAACTTACCAGGTTCACAGATCTTTGGAATTTAAAAAAAAAAAAAAAATCACCTAAAGAAACAGGGCAAGCTGGCTCTGGCAAGTGACCAAAATAAAGAACCAAGAGACTTTCATGAAGAAGAAATGATCATGGAAGTATGAAGGAATTCAAAAGGCGTGTATAGGGCCTTCAAGAGATCAAGGAAAACGCAGACAAAATTCTAGAAGAATTCAGGAAAAGAATACAAAAATAAAATGACAAAATAAACAGACAGCTAAACCATATGAAAACAGCAGCTAGCAACTAGAAACACAGAAGATTAACACTTAAATTTCAGAAATAGATAGCAATGCATTGAATTCAATCAGTAGAAGTTAGAATCTGTGAAAGAGAGTTCAAATCCCTGATACCACTCTTAGAGGAATAGTCAGAAAAAAAGACTGAAGCAAAATGAATAAAGCCTAAAAGGTATGTCAGACACCATCAAGAAGGATAATTTATGTGTAACTGGAGTTCAGGAACAGGAAGAGACAAGAAAAAGCACAGAGAAAATTTTCAAAGATTTCCTGGCAGAAAACTTGTGTAATAACATGAAAGATGAGAAAGACATCCACCCAAGAAGGTCAAGAAACCCCAAATAAGATAGACCTCAAAAGACAATCCCTAAGACGTATCATTATTAAACTTTCCAAAATTATCCCTGAAATGATGAAATTAGAACATTTCCAGATAAAAGAATTAAGGAAATCTGTAAAAACAAGACCAACTTTACAAGAGACAGGAGTCCTATGGATAGAGAACAATGTCAGACAACAACCTTAGATTAACACACATGACAACATTACCCAGAAACCAATCGGATAAAGAATTACCAAAAATAAACACACCACTTACCTGAACTAACACAGATTGATGTGGAAAAGTTGAACACGCCATCGCAAAAGAAGAAATTGAACAGGTCATCAAAAAATTAACAACTAAAAACAGTCCTGGCCCAGACGGTTTCACTGGAGAATTCTACAAAACATTCAGAGAAGAACTGATACCAATCCTACTCATACTATTCCAAAACACAGAATAGGATGTAATCCTCCCTAACTCATTTTAGGAAGCAAGCATAACCTTGATACCAAAACCAGGCAAAGACATCACTCAAAAGGAAAACTACAGACCAATATCCCTCATAAATATAGATGCAAAAATCTTCAACAAAATCCTAGCCAATAGACTGCAACAACATATCAAGAAAATCATCCATCATGACCAAGTCAGGTTCATATCAGGTATGCAGGGATGGCTCAACATTAGAAAAACAATCAACGTCATCTACCACGTAAATGAAACAAAGGAGAAGAACCACATGATCCTATCAATCGATGCAGAAAAGGCATTTGATAAAATCCAACAGCCATTCCTGATCAAAACTCTCAGCAAAATAGGAATAGAAGGATCATCCCTCAACAAAATAAAGGACATTCATGCAAAACCAACAGCCAGCATTACTCTCAATGGAGAGACACTGAAACCATTCCTCTTGAGAATAGGAACCAGACAAGGATGCCCGCTATCACCACTTCTATTCAGCATTGTACTGGAAGTCCTAGCCAGGGCCATAAGGCAAGAAAGGGAAATCAAAGGCATCCAAATTGGTAAGGAAGAAGTCAAACTACCCCTGTTTGCTGATGATATGACCCTATACCTAGAAAACCCAAGAGACTCAGTCAAAAACCTACTGGAACTAATTGAGAGATTTAGCAT
>NW_006921728.1:278024-279639 GCF_000298275.1 Orycteropus afer afer | reverse complement strand
AATAAAAATAGGAAGTTCTTGACATCAATCTGTAAATAAAAAGAGAGAATAAATGGTGTAATTATAGAACTTCCATATAGAGAGCAAGTTAAGGTGCTATCAAGATAGACTACAGTTTTAAACTTAGGAATAGTAAAGTAAATTTAAGCATAACCACAAAGAAAATTAATAACATTTTCTCACCAAAATTAAAATGAAGAAAATTATAAAGACTCGGTAAACACAAAATCAGCAGTAACAAAGGAAATAAAAAGAAAGTCCATAAACAGAACTCAACACAGAAAACTACACAGAGCAAAGAAATCATCAGCACCATAAAGGGGGAAAAAAAACCACAAAAAAATTACAGCAGTAAATTCATACCTATCACTAATTACACTGAATATTAAAGGATTAAAAGCACCAGTCAAGGGAGAGTGGAAGAATGGGTAGGGAAACATGAGACATCAATATGCTGCGTGTAAAAGACAGACTAAAGATAAAACTTAAAAATCAAAGGATGAAAATAATAGATCAAGCAAACAGCAACCAAAAAAGAGCAGAGTGGCAATATTAATCTCTGAAATAGACTCTACAGAAAAACAACAAAGAGACACGGAAGGAGATTATGGAATGATTAGAGTCATTCCAACAAGAGAATAACAATAATATATATCTATGCGCTCAGTGAAAGAGCTTCAAAATATATAAAGGAAACTTCAACAGAATTGAAAAGAGAAATAGGCAACTCCACAATAATAGTAGGATATTTTAACACATAACTTTCAATGAAGGACAGAACAATTATAAAGAAACTCAACAAAGATACAGAAGATCTAAACAACACAATTAACCAACTTGAAGCAGAAAACACTACCAAACAACAACACACTACAAATTGTTTTCCAGCACACGTGGAGCCTTCTCCAGAGTATATCATATATTAGGTCACCCCCCCACCAAAAAAAAGCCTTGATAAATTAAAAAACATTGAAATAATACAAAGAGTTTCTTGGATCACAACACTATAAAATTAGAAATAAGTAACAGAAAGATCAAGGAAAAAAATGAAATACATGGATACTGAATTACACTCTGCTTAAAAACCCCTGGGTAATAAATGAAATAATTTTATAAATTCCAAGAATAGAATCAAGCAAGAATGAAAACATGGCATAACAAAACATTTGGGGAACAGCTACAGCAGTGGTCAGAGGTCAATTTATATCAATAAATGCACACATCAAAAAGGAGGAAAGAGCCAAAATCAACACCTTAGCTGTGCAACTCCAACAAGTAGAAAAGGAGCAGGAATGAAGAAAAGAAAAGAAAAAAAATGAATTTGCTCTGTAAACTTTCACCCAAATAACAATAAATTTTTTTTTTTAAAAAAAAAAAAAAAAAAAAAAAAACATAGTTACTATAGAAAGAAAATATTAAAGATTAGAGCAGAATTAAGTGAAAGAGAAAACAAAAGTAGAATTAAACAATACTAGAATTTAGTTCTTTGAAAGGGTTAATAGAAACAACAGACCACTGGCCAAATTAACAAAGGAAAAGAGAGAGAAGATGTTGTAAATATCAGTAATAAGAAAAGAGATGGATGACTTTACAATAGAGCCAATGAGATTAATTT